>NW_023270469.1:2248255-2358596 GCF_011800145.1 Mirounga leonina
CATCACCACCATCATCACCATCACCACTATCATCACCATCACCACCATCACCATCATCACCATCACCACCATCACCACCATCATCATCACCATCACCATCATCACCACCATCATCACCATCATCATCACCATTATCACCATCACCACCATCATATCACCATCATCACCATCACCACCATCATCACCATCACCACTATCATCACCATCACCACTATCATCACCATCACCATCATCCCCATCGTCCCCATCACTATCATCCCCATCCCCATCCCCATCATCACTATCATCACCATCACCTTCATTACCATCATCATCATCACCATCACCACCATCATCACTATCACACCATCACCGTCATCATCGTCACTACCATCATCACCATCACCACCACCACCATCATCATTACCATCATTATCTTCATCATCATCATCATCATCATTATCTCCATGAATTAAGCTTTGCACATTCCCCAAAGCATGCATTGTATTTAGCCCAGTGATGTCTCTTCACATTAGAGGGGGTAGTGGGAGTGGGTTGGGGCTCTGAAGTTAGGCTGCCCAGATTTCTATATTAGGTGTTAGCTGTGTCCCCTGAACAAGTGGTTTGGCCTTCCCAGGCCTTGGTGTCCTTGTCCATACAGTGGGAGTACAGTGGGAAACAGGATTCTAGTCCAGATGCAGACATTGACTTTAACAATTATGGAGTGAGATGTGCACAACTGTGCTTTTCCTTATTTCTTCTGTATAATCAAACTTATTTCTTGAGGTTCCATTTCTACTGAGTGCGTAAAGATCCAATCTGCCAATTCCAAGGAACTCAGTCACGTCTGATTTAAGACTCTGGGCTTGGAGGGTCAGTTTCATCTGTATGCTTCCCTTCCCCCCAGGGGGATTCTAAGTTTCTGCCATAGTTTAGGTATCCTCCTAGCATAAGGGGTGGGCACCTGGTCCATGTGTCATTCTCCATGGTTTTTCCTAAATGTAACTGCTGAGGTATTTTAAAAATAGAGGTGACAACATTCACATAACCCAAAATTAACCACTTTGAATTGTTCAGTTCATTGGGATCTAGTATGTTCACAATGTTGTGCAATTGTCACCTCTATGTAGTCCCAAAACATTTTTATCACTCCAAAAGGAGAGCCAGTAACCTTTAAGCAGTCACTCTAGCCTCTTCTCCCCAGGCTCTGGCAATCACTGGTCTGTTTTCTGTCTCTTTGAATTTACTGATTCTGGGCATTTTATATCAATGGAATCATGTGGTTATTTGTGACCAGGTTCTGTCACTTGGTATAATGTTCTTTAGGCTCATCTGCATTGTAGCATGGGTCCATACTTCACTCCTTTTTATGACTGACAAATGTTCCATTGTGTAGATAAACCACATTTTATGTATCCATTTTTCTGCTAATGGACACTTGGTCTGTTGCCACCTTTTAGCTACTGTGAATAATGCTCCCATGAACCATTCATGTGCAACTTTTTGTTTCAGTTCTTTTTTGATTATATTCGTAGGAGTGGATTACTGGGTTATATGGTACTTCTATGTTTAACTTTTTGAGGGACTGCCAAACTTTTCCATAGTAACTGAGTCATTTTACATTCCCACCAGCAATGTACAAGGGTTCCAATTTTTCCATATCTCCTGAGGTCCTTTTGCACGCTCTATTTTGTAACTGTTTTAAATCCATATATCTGTGCTCAGTTGATTTCCTTAAGCCTTACTGGGTGTGTGAGCTCTTTGGGTTGCTGAATACAGTTGTACAGGTTGTGTACTACATAATCCTAGGCACCATTCACATAATAGTAAATGGACTTTTGTATATTATATAAATATAATATTTATAGATTATATAAGGTGGCAGCAAAGTGTCTTGGGGAAAGAGATGTCTTTTACAGATTTGCAGTGGGATGCCATGTGGGCTAGCTGTGGTGTTATGCAGTTAGACTCCCTAGATCTCCAGCCCCACCTCCGCCCACTCCAGCTGGCCTGGAGCCTGCACCCTTAGCCCCGACTTCATCTTGCTGTTCCAATTCTCCCATGGCAATGACTACAATAGCATGCCCCCCCCCTTTCCTTTAGAACTTGGTTCATAGCTCTGATTAAAAGTTTGAGAGAGGCTCCATCTTAATAGCTTTTGCTTAAAGAAGAAATGCTTTTACAATCTCAGTAGCCCCTCTCACCTTCCCCTCAGATCTGCAAAGGGAGAGCCAGACACACATCCCTGGGCAACCACTACACCCTCAGGCTTGATCTAATGGAACTGTCTCAGCAACCTTGTAGGCGGAAAGGGGTTTTTGTATTCACTTTGCCGACTAGGAACTGAAGGTGAAATGGCTTGCTCAAAGCCCCCAGTGAGAAATACTGGTCATAAGTAACATTTATTGAGTGCCTACTATATGTATGCTAGGTGCCTCTGTAAGTGCTGGTCTCCACTTAGCCGTTTATGCAGTGAGTACCCTTTCCACTTGACCGATGGGGCATGTTAAGGCACTGAGAGTGTAGCACCAGAGGTCCAGCTGCTATGGAGCGGGGACCCTGTTCTCACAGCATGAATGCTGGTTGGTAGATCACTCTTGGGAGGGTGGATGTTGAGACACCATGGAGAGGCTCAGTTTCATTTTGGGTGCTAAGCTGAGTGTCCAAGTATAATTTAAGCTCAAGCGTGGAGCCCTGGGCGTGGTGCCTATATTGAGAGACTGATGAGAGCTGATTCCTGAGTGTTTGGTAAATGTAACCAACCGGGAGGGAAGGATGCGTCTGGTCTGGCTGATGAACTGGGATTCTTATTGGTTCTGAATTTTGTGGCAACATTATCCTTTTTTATTTCCTAGCAAGATTATACTCTGCCAGGCTGGCAAAATGCAGCATTCAGAATCTTATGGTCTGAGGCTTTTACACCAAACTCCTGCTCTTGGTTTCCAAGGGAGGGTGTGGGTGGGAATCTCCAAGGTCTACCCAGTGAGGCCAACTCAGAGGTGCAGGGTTTGCTCACACTGGCTCTCCCCTGACCCTTGAAACACCCCGGAAGTTAGGGGTTAGGCCTTCATCCAGCCAGAATGCTGTGAGCAGGCCCTGGTGTATGGAGCGTAGGTGAGGCCAGGGCTCCATCCTCATGGGGCTCCCATTCTCGTCTGGAACAGAAGGACAGTCAGGAAGGAGACAGAGCCAGCTTGGGAGCAATGAATGCCTGGTGGGAGCCGACAGGGCACTGCGATACAAAGTGACCGGGGTGGGAGCTTGCTTTGGTTGGGAAAGGCATCTCTGAGGAGATAGCACCTGCAAGAAAACTTCTGGGACAGGAAGGAACCAGCCATAGGACCACCTGGAAGGCATGTACTGTGATGAGCCCTGGGTGTTATACCTAACTAATGGATCATTGAACACTACATCAGAAACTAATGATGTACTACACAGTGGCTAACTGAACATAAAAAAAAAAGGACAGCCAGGAAGGAGCATTCCCGGAAAAGGGAACAGAATGTGCAAAACATTATGACATGAGAAAGAGCTTGACCTGTTACCCCCATTTCACCCATGAGGAAACAGGCTCAGAGAGCTAAGGTGGTGAGGTCTGCACTTGGACTTAGGTTTTGTGTTTCCAAATCTGGGGCATTCTGACCTTAAATGCCTTGCTGATGGTCTGGACCGTGGGTGTTAAGGTCCACGTGCTACCCTACTAGGGGTTCCACGTGGTGGAGTCTGATGGTTACAGAGCACTCCTCGAAGGGCACCAAGAAAGGGAAGGGGCTTCTTGGCCAGCACCAGCACCCTTTCTCATAGACAGGACACAACTGCTGAGGATACCCAGACATTAATGGTTTTCAGCTCATTGCATGAGATTGCATTGGGCCCAAGGACTGGGGGACGCTCTGTCACATCAGGACGAAGGGAGCAGTTGCTTCCAAGTAGATGTCACTTTCTTTTCTGACTACTTGAGCAGTGGTTAATTGGGGGTGGTACCACCCCAAGAGTTGTTTGGACATGCACGGGGATGGGTGTTTTGGCTGTCACCATGGCTGGGAGGAGCTACTGCGTCCCGCAGAGTGTGGCAACCCTGTGCATTTGAGAACCATCCCGCCCACAATGGCGGGGGTGCCCGATGAGAGACAGCTCATTGGGGGTTTTACCCACAGCGTCTGCCTCGGCAGCACACTTCTGCTGCAGACTTGGTGGCTCAGAGCCTGCTTCCAGGGGGCTGACAGTGCCCTGGCAGAGAACTCATAGCCTCCAGAGGGAGAGCAACCACGAGCCCTCTGGTCAGGCTCAGATTTCCCGTTTCTGGTGGAACTTCTCCCTCACTGGCTTTGCTTGGGTTTCTCCTCCATGCTGTTAAGATTCCTCAGGCTCTATAATTATTACCTCATTCGAGGTTCAGGACTAAATTGGCTGAGCAGGAGAATTACAGTTATGCAATTTCCAGCAAATATGAATTTTCTCTGTCTTGCACAAGGAGGATGTCTCCCCCTCCCCTGGACTGAGGCAGAGAGTCAGGGTCATACTGCTCTGAGTTGGAGTCACATGGTCTGGGGGACATTTTTCTTCATCAGCACAGGGTCTAGGGTGGAGGGCTACAGAGCTCTGACCCTGATTGCTTTTTCCTACCTTATTATTTTAAAAATTAATTTTAATAAATAATAAATTTTAATAAATTAATAAAAATTAACATACATGAAAATGGATTTTCTTTTTGTCTTATGGTTCTGTGAATGTTACACACATGTAGCCCTGTGTCAGCATCATCACCCTCGGGATAGGGAAGAGCTGCACCGCTCCAGAATTCTCCCTCATGCTACCCCTGCACAGTCACGCCTTTCCTCGTAGCTAGCCCCCAAAACTCCTGATCGGCTCCCCGTCACCATCACTTTGTCTCCTCCAGACTCTCACATCAGTGTGAGCGTTAGAGCATGACTTCTTTCACTCAGCATCCTGCCTTTGAGATCTAATCAAGTTGTTGTGTATATCAGTGGTTTTTGCTTTTTCCTTTCCGAGTAGTATTCCATTGTTGGATGCGCCACACTTTGTCCATTCAGCAGCTGGAGGATTTTTGGGTTGTTTCCAATTTCTGTTGATTATGAATAAAGCACCTGTGAATGTCTGTGTGCAGATTTCTGCATGAACATATGTCTTTATTTCTCTTGGGTAAAATACCAGCAGTGAGATTGCTGCATCATCTACGATAGGGGAATGTTTAAGTTAAGAAAGTGCCAAACTGTTTTCCCTTGTGGCTGCACTTCACATTCCCGCCAGCAGTGGGCGAGAGCTCCTGCTTCTCCACATCCTCACCAGCACTTGGCATTGTCAGTATTTTAAATTTTAACTGTTTTAATGAGTGCGTAGTGGTACCCCATCACGGTCTTGATTTGCATATTCCTAGTGGCTAATGGTGCTAGACATCCTATCATGTGTTTATGTGTCATCCACATACCCTCTTTGGTGAAGTATTGTTAAAGTCTTTTTATTCACTTTTAATTAAGTTATTTGTTTTCATTCCTACTGAGTTTAAAAAAAATGTCTCTGACCATTTGCAACAATGTAGATGTAGCTAGAGAGTATGATGGTAAGTGAACTAAGTCAGGCAGAGAACGACAAATACCATGGGATCTCACTCATGTGTGGAATTTAAGAAACAAAACAAAAGAGCAAAGGAGGGAAAAGAGGGAAAGAGAGACAAACCAAGAAACAGACTCTTAACTACAGCAAGCACACTGCTAGTCACCAGAGGGGAGGCGGTGGGGGGCTGGGGGGAAACGGGATGGGGGTGAAGGTGCACACGTGTCGTGAGGAGCAGTGGGTGATGTATGGAGGTGCTGAATCACTATGTTGTACACCTGACATGAATATCACACCACATGTTAACTAATTGTAATTTAAATAAAAACTTTAAAAGTTCCGAGTGTAATTGACATATAATGAATTGCATCCATTTAAATCATACAATGTGATGTTTGACATGACGTTTCCCTCTATGAAACCGTCACCGCAATTGAAGTAAAGACAATGACATCAGCTCCCCCTGATCTGGCTGCCTGGTGTCCTTTGCGACCCCTTACACTCTCCCTTTACCTCATTCTTAGGTGACTACTGACCTGCTTTCTGTTACATATCGGTATGCATTTCCTACTATTAGTTAGTGTGCTCATTTTCTTTGACTGGCTTACTTCACTCGGCACGGTTATTTCCAGACTGGCGCCTGTCATGGTGCGCACAGGTCATTGAGTAGTACTCCAGTGTGCGGATTCCAATGTGTCGTTCCTCTGCTGATGAGTATTTGGGCTGTTTTCAGCTGGGGGCTGTGACAAATAAAGCCGCTGTTGACGTTGGTGTATACGTCTTTGCACGATGTATGTTTTCCTTTCTCTCAGGCGAATCCCTAGTTGGATCATATGGTAGGTTAATGTTTGTTTTTAAGAAACCGCCAAACTGTTTCTCCAAGAACTTGCATCATTTTGCATCCCCACCAGCAGTGTAGGGGAGTTCCAGTTTCTCCCCATCCTCACAACACTCGGTGTGGTCAGACCTTATATTTTAGCCATAACGTGACTAGGGAAAATTTTCTTTCTTTCTTTACAGTGTGTATGCCTTTTATTGCTTTGTCTTGTTTGATCGTGCTGGCTGACATTTCTAGGATGATGCTTAATACGAGTGTTGAGAATAGACATTTTTGCATTATTTTCAGTCATAGGAGGAAAGTGTCCAGCCTTTAGATCCCCTTTATCAGATTGAAGAAGTTCTCTTGTATTTCTAGTTTGCAGAGAGTTTTTTTTTTTTTTTAATTGTGGATGGATATTGAATTTTGTCAAAAGATATGTCTGTGTTGATTCATGTGATTATGGGGTTTTTCTTCTTCAGACTATTAATACGGTAGATTATGTTGATTTTTGACCAGTGAACCAGCCTTGCATTCCTGGGGTAAACACTAGGTTGTGGCATATTGGTTCTTCTGTATATTGATAGATTCAATTTTCTGGCATTTTGTTAAGGACTTTTGTGTCTCTGATGAAAGATATTGGTCTGTAGTTTTTTTTTTTTTTTAGATTTTGTTTATTTATTTGCCAGAGAGAGAAAGAGAGAATGAGTGAGCACAAGCAGGGGGAGCAGCACAGGGAGAGGGAGAAGCACACTCCCCGCTGAGCAGGGAGCCCCACACGGGGCTCGATCCCAGGACCCCAGGATCATGACCTGAGCTGAAGGCAGATGCTTAACTGACTGAGCCACCCAGGAACCCCGTTTTTTTTTTTTCTTTTTAAACTTGCACTGTCTTTGGTTTGGTATCAGGGTAATGCTGGCCTCATAAAATTAATTGGTAAGTGTTTTCTCCTCCTCTGTTTTCTGGAAGAAATTATATAGAATGGTGCTATTTCTAAATGTCAGGTAGACTTCATCAGGGAGCCTAACTGCACCTGGAAACTTCTTTTTTGTAAGGTCTTAAGCCATGAATTAAATTTTTAAAATAGTCATAAAACCATTCATGTTATTTATTTCCTCTTGGGTGTGTTTTGGTAGTTTCTAGTTTTTGTGAAATTTTTCCTTTTCATCTAAATTGTCTAATTTATGGGCATAGATATTTTCATGGCATTCCTTTATTATACCTTTGATGTCTGAGCGTCTGCAGTGATGTGCTCTCTGGTGTTCCTGACATCAATAATTTGTGTCTCCTCCCTGAGTTTTTTTGTCAGTCTTGCTAGAGTTTTGTAAATTTTATTATTTTGAAGAGCCAGCTTTTCATTTTATTGATTTTCCCTATTATTTTTCTCTTCAATTTTATGGATTTCTGTTCTTTATTATTTATTTTCTTCTGCTTTCTTTGATCTGTTTTCTTATTTTTCTCGTTTCTAACAATGGGAACTCAGGCCCTTGGTTTAAGCCCTTTCTTTAGGAACACAAGAATTGGAGGAGATGCACGCCTCCCCCAGCATTGCTTTAGCAGAATTCCACAGCGCCATCTCATCATTCTCATCCAATTAAAACTGTTTTCTAATTTCTCTTGAGAGTTCCTCTTTGACCCATGGGTTATTTAGATGTGTGTTAGTTTCCATGTTTGGGGGCATATTCCTGTTACCATCCTATAATTGATTTCCAGTTGAATTTTATTATTATCAGAGAACATACTGTGCATGATTTCAGTTCTTTTACATTTGTTAAGGTTTGTTTTACGAGCCAGGAAATGGCCATCTATCTTTGTGTTCCGCATGCACTGGAAAAGAAAGTTCATTTTGCTGTTGGTATTTTATAAATTGGATCCCGCTGCTGGATGGTGTTGTTCCATTTTACATCCTTGCTGATTTCCGGTCTGTGTGTTTCCTTGCACAAAGAGAGGACTGTTGACTTCTTCAACTCTCATTGTGGATTTGTTTGTTTCTCCTTTCAGTTCTGTCAGGCTTTGCTTCATTGTTTTCCTAGAAGTAACATGTTGTTTCTCCCTGGCTGCTTTCAAGATCTGTACTCTGCCTTTTGCATTGAGCATCTGATTATATCTAGCCATGGGTTTCTTTGAGTTTATCCTTTTTGGGATTCATGGAGCTTCTTCAATCTGTAGGGTTTGCTTTTTTGACAAACGTGAGAAGTTTTCAGCAGCTGTTCCTTGGATATTTTTCTGTGCTGTGCTCTTTCTCCTCTCCTCCTGGGATTCCTGGGACACACGCACGAGACCTTCTGGCACAGGTCCCTGGGTTCTTGTTCATGTGGGTTTTTTTCTGTCATAAAATTTTTGTTTCCTTTTCTTTTTATTGTTTGGATTGGATGATTTCTCTTCATCTATCCTCACATTCAATGACTCCTTCCTCTGCTATCTCAGTGCTATTACTGAGCCCATCCAGTGAGCTTTAACACTTTGGTTATTGTACTTTTGAGTTCTAAAATGTCAGTTGGGCTCTTTATATCTTCTCTTTCTTTTCTGAGACTTCCTGTCTTTCCATTCACTTGAAGAATGTTTGCTCTTACTTTGTGGAGCCTTTTTATGATAGTTGCTCCGAAGTCTTTTTCTGATCATTCTAACATCTGTGTCATCTTGATGTGGGGGCCTGACCCTTGCCTTTGCTGCTATAAGTTAAGATTTTCCTGTTTCTTTGTATGCTGAGTAATTTTCATCTGTATCCTGGACATTCTGAATATTATATTGGGAAGCATTAGGTCTTATTTGAATGGCACAGAAGACATTGCTAATTTTGTTTCATCAAGTGATTGACCTCATTGGGTTTAGGCACCAAGTTCCCACCAGTCTCCATGAGCAGTGGTCCTAATAGCAGGTCAGTTTCCAAAGCCTCTGCCATGCTAGACAGAGCTGCCCTTGGTGTGCACTCAGTGGCCAGTCTGGGACCAGGGCAACAATCATACTGTGTTCAGTTCCCAAAGTGTTAGTCACACTGTTTAGGGTCAGATACATGCACCTGCATGCAGCTTAGGGACGGGCCCAGGAGTTCATAAGCAGCTTTTAGGGGTGAACCCAGTGTTCCTTTCTCAACCTCCCCCCACTGTATGACCCCCCTGATTTTCCAGTTCCCTAGGCTCCCTGTGTGTGCTCCATTCAAAGAGCTGGGACTTCAGTTACTCTCTTGTGCAACACACTGTTCAACTGTGCCTGGGGCTGGGCCAGGAGGCAGGAGGACAGAGAGATAAAAAGTGCCTGGAATTCACCCCATCTCTTTGGACCACAACTTTTCTGATCAGTGAGGAAGGTTCTGCTCCCCGTGAAGTTTTAGGGTCCCATGGGTTACTGTGGTAGCTACTGTCATTCCTAAGCCATGGGGTTGTCTGAGAACTCAGCAAAAGAGAACAGAAGAGAACAGAAGAACAACAGGATTCTTCCACCGTCTTCTTCCCCTCCTGGAGTGCTGGTGCCCACCCCTCCCCACCTCTGAGCCTAGAGTGCTGATGTTCCCCCCACTCTGAGCCTGGAGTGCTGGTACTCCCCCCCAACCTCTCTGAGTCTGGAGCACTGGTGCTCTCCCCCCCACCCTCTTTGAGGCTGGAGGACTGGTGCTCGCTCCCAACCCTTTCTGAGCCTGGAGTGCTGGTGCTCCCCCCACCCTCTCTGAGCCTGGAGTGCTGGTGCTCCCCCCACCCTCTCTGAGCCTGGTACCTGTGTCCAGACTGGGATATTGGAGGAAAAGTTGGGAGGCTTTCTGCTAGTGTGGTGATCCTTGAAATTTTTCTCTAATCCGTCTGGTGGCCGAACTCTTAATGAGCACCCCTCACCTTTCTCTGTGCCTGTCTTAGCCCAGACCTGGCCCAGAGAGGCAGTGGGAGATGCCAAGCCTCTGTGACAAATGGCTCCAGCACCCCCAGCTCATCTTCCTCTCCACCTCAGCTCATGTGTCCTTCTCATCAGGTTGTAGCTGCAACGTCCCTTCCTCCAAGATGCCCTTCTGGTCATTCTGGCTCAGGGACCCAGGCACGTGAAGCGGGGAGCCCCATTCTGATCGTGCTTACAGTGCTGATCCACCCTTCCAGGCTATTGTGCACATGCCTTTGTCTCCCTGCCCTCCAGACCGGGACTTCTTTGAGGGCTGGCTCTCCATTCACTGATGTGCTCCTAGTGCTTAGAGCCGTGCCGGGCACACAGTAAGTGCTTAATACCTGTTTGATTACTGACCAACACAGGGGCTTAGAGAAATGAGTTCTGCTGTCATGAAGGCTGGATGGAGCTTCTCTAGGCCTCTGAGAGGGTTTATTGCGGAGAATGGTTCTGAGGAAGAACTTGCAGGAAAGTGAATCCAAGGATGCTGTGCAGGGTGCCTGGGAACCCCTCACACTATGTGCAAAATGGCGTATGCATTTTTTTCCGAACGGACTATCCCTTACTGAAACTGGATGCTCTGTGGTGTTGCTGGGTCCACATGGTCACTACCTGTGTCTCATCTTTTCAAGTGCCCCTCCGCATGGTCCCCTCTGATCATTTCCACCTCAAACTTTTGAAAAGTAGTTTTCTGGCAGAAATCGTACTAACTGAAGGCCGTTAGGCTTCCAAAGGTGCCCTTGCCTCTCTCCATCACGACAGCTGGGGCAGTAGTCTCAGAGAGCTAAGAAACTGGAGGCTCCCCTCATTTGGGTCCTGACAGGCAGCCCACAGCATAGGGGTGCCGCCGCACACCGAGGGGGCCTTGTCTCCACCCCCAGTGGC
The DNA here is from genome assembly GCF_011800145.1 of Mirounga leonina. NCBI lineage: Eukaryota > Metazoa > Chordata > Mammalia > Carnivora > Phocidae > Mirounga > Mirounga leonina. Next base: position 2,259,378 of record NW_023270469.1, read on the forward strand.
AGGGGGAGCCTCCCTTTACAAGACCGATGGGATCCCCCCAACAAACTGGACCGGCACTTCGGTGGACTGGGGGTGGGGGCAGGAGCTAGCGTGGCCCATGCTGCTTATGCAGGACTCTGGGTTTGCAAGTCGGACAAACTCTATTGGTGAGAGTGGCCTAGGCTCTTCAGCGGTTGGCAATACCGCCGAATGGTTGGAGGCTGAGGACAAGTGTTGGTGTCTTGCAAAGGTGACTGTGGGTGGCTCCAGCTCCCGGGCAGCTCCCCTGTGAGTTTGTGCAGCATCCCGGCTGCCGTGGTCTGGAGCTGCCAGCAAATTAGTGCGTGCTTCCCCGACCCCGAGGCTCTGCCGGGGAGCACGGAAGAGTGGGCACGGAATGCTTCCTCCACAGGGAGTTTGGCACTTCCCCTCCCATTCTATCTCTAGTGTGGGTCTCGTGGCCCCATTCAATCCTGCTCTTGTTGGCAGTAGTGATGCCCACTGCGAGGCTCTGCCGACCGTCAAGGCAGCCTGGAGGCCTGGGTTCAAGTTCTGGCCCTCCCCACTACTGCTGGCCCCGGCATGAGCTGTTAACTGCATGCCTCGATTGATTCCTCATGTGAGGGCTCTCGTGGGGCCAAGGGCGTTAATCCAGCACGGCCGTCAGAGCGGAGCTCCACACACCCTATGGGCTCCAGATATGTGAATGGTTAGAATTTCTATTGAGACAGTGAAGACAAAGCAAAGGGAATTTGTTGGTTCTTGGGTAGGGTGGCTGGGGAGCTGGCTTAGAGGTCCCAGCCCCATGGGACTATCCCTCTCCCATGTCTGCTCCTGGGGATCGGGGTAGTCTCTCAGGACAGATCTCCTACAGGGCTCAATGTGTGGCTGCCAGCCTTGTAACTACAGAGGAATCTCTGCTTCTCTGGACTCTAGAAAATTCCCATGATGGCCAAGGTTTGTGGCTGACTGGCAGTCCTGCCACTGGTTGGGGAGGGACCCCCAAAGGAAGGGTGGTACGTTAGAAGACTGGGGAGAGGAGGTGTGTGGCTGGTAAGGAGACCCCAGACTCAGTGGATTTTGCTCCACTAATGGGCCCACCTTCCACTGGTGTCTCTCTGGGACCCTCCTTCTTTCAGGAGGGCCCTGACGTTGGGTGGAGCTCTCCCTGGTCATCTCATCCCTGTCCACGCCTCGCAGATATAGATTCGAACTGCAGCCTGCCCCTGAGAGCTGTGAAGGGGGTGGCTGGAGCCCGGTCCGGACATTCACAGTGATCTGTGAGGTCACGTAGGGGCTGAGACCACCTGGGGCCCAGACTCAGTGCTATGGCCCCTCATCCCAGACCCACCCAGCTGTGCCTGGGGTCAGGGCTGGGGCTGACGGAGCATCTCTCAGAATCCATGCTGTCGGCCCACACCCAGCACCTGCTGAGCCCAGGAGGGGAGGAAGTGGTGTGCAGTCCCTCCCGCCTCCGCCAACGCCCGGCCCATGGTGTGGGTCAGACCTCAGGGCTGGGAGGGGGCAGGGGTGCTGAGGGAGGTCCTGGCAGCCTCTGAGCCCCCTGCGGCCAAATTGCATTCCAGGACATGGGAGATGTTCTCTTCAGCATGAGAAGTGGCAAGAGGAGGCCCAGTGGGATTAGGGGTCAGGACCTAGGGCTGTCGCTGAAGTAGCAAGCCCTGGGGGACCGGCAGTCCCCAGGGAGGGGTATTAGGAAATGGGCCTTTTGGGAGCACTTGTTGCGCATTGAATCCATTCAAAGCTCCTTTTTGTACACCCAGTACCAGCTGCGGGACCTCAAGGGAGCTACAGCGTCACATGGAACTCTGTTTCCTCATCTGTAAAATGGAACCACAACAGACCTTTGACAGTTGCTGTGAAGCACAAAATGGAAGTGTGTGCTGAAAAGGCTTTGTCAGGAGCCCTTCAAGCACCCAGTGTGATAGCCGGCTCCCCTCTGCCCTCCTCTGTGTCCTTGGGGCTGTGCAAAATCTGCTCACTTTGCCTCTGCAACTCTTGAATCCCTGGGGCTTTATGAGTGCTTCCACGAGTTATAATAAGCACCTGCTACCCTGAAAGAAATCCAGGTGCACTTTTGCCAGAACCAGAGGGATATGAAACCTGGCAGCCCTGAACATGTAGTTGGTGGAAGATAGTTCTAGTTATTTTTCCCAATTCTATATATTTAGGCATTCTTGCCCCATCCCCAGCTGTCCCTTCCATGGAGAAGCCTGTGAGCACTGGTATAAATCATCCTTCAGCTCAGCTGTGCCCACCCTGGTCCACAGGGGAGCTCTGGGAAGCTGGCAGCAACCATGAAGTCTCAGTTATCCCCAGGGCGACTCTTTGGCTGTTTTGTCCCCATGGTTTCCCCTTTCCTTGTGTGGCTTCCCTGATGCACCAGGGGGCTGGGCAGGATGGACTCCCCAGGACATATCCCTTAACCTGGGGGTGGGTGGCTGTCAGTCCCTGCCTCCTGTTATTTGGAGGAAAACTCGAGGAACTCAGAAAGGTCCTCAGGAGCCCCCAGCCGGATGGAGTCCCAGCTGCGCATGGATGGGTTCACAGGGGGAGCTCAACTTGAGGCTGCCGAACTGAGCAGTGTAACGACATGAGCTTGTTTTCAGTGTATTTCTCATGGTCATTTTCCATTTATGCCATGTGGTGCAGGTCTTCTATTAGTGATAATAACCCAAAGCTTCCTTTTAAGATATACTTCCTTCAGTCTAAAAAGTAACGGGTGAAAGCTGCCAGTCACAAAGGGCCACGTGATGGGCGCTTCCATTTATATAAAGTGTCCAGAACAGGAAATCCACAGAGACAGAGGGCAGTTCAGCAGTTGTGGGGGGCTGGGAGGGGAGAACAGGAGTGACTGCTCACGGGCCTCGGGGCTCCTTTTGGGGTGATGGGAAAGCTCGGGAACTCGGTGGAAGTGATGGTTACGCAGCATCATGAATGTCCCGAATGTCTCAAATGTCCCCAATGCCACCCAACTGTACACTGTAAATAGTAAAAATGGTACATTTTACATTTATTCTGCAACAATAAAAACAACAATGACAACAAAGTGGTGGTGAGGATTAGAGATGTTGGGTAAATAACAGTAAGGGCCTTGGGGGTGTGATCCCGGTGGGGTGAGCGAGCGGCGGGCGCTTGCTGGACCCGTAGCCCATCCCTGGCGGGCGCACCGCCCAACACACCTCCCATTGCCATGTGGCCGTGCCAGCCCTGCCCCAGGTTCCTAGCTGGACCCGCTTTGATCTCCTTTCACGGTCTTGTTGATGTTCCCAAATGGCAGCCCTGAGTGGGGAGCCCTCTCTGTGAAGCCCGGTCTTGAAAGTTGGCCCTGCCTCAAGCCAAATGAAGGTCAAAGAAAACAAGATTTATTTCCAGAGAGAAGCCAAAACTATGTTTGCTGTAACATCAGGCATCAAATGATGATGTGGCCCCCCCACCGTGGAAAAATACTTCCATCGAGTTTCTTCTATTAATAACGGCGGTCAGCCCGTAAAAATTAATGTGTCAACTGCCTCAGAGCTGAGCTATCTCAGAGGCCTTTGATCGCGCCTCGTCATGGCTGCGGGCCCTCAAAAATGTTTTCACTCCATATTTTCCCTTGATGGGTTTGCAGGAAGGTAATTAAATTATTAAAACTTTAATTGCCTTCCTGTATATAATTATCGCCTGTTAAAGGACACTTTTTATTCACAGGCTGAAAAGCCCTATTTTTTTTTTTTTCACTTTTTCTCTCCAGAATTGACCTTGCCATGTGTGTTCTGAACCATTAATATGTTGTGGGATTTTTTTTCTTTTCTTTTCTGTCGTTAATATTCGTCAGTTTGAAATGGTGCTTTTTGACTTTAGGGATGAAGAGGGACGTTGCTTCCTTCCCTGCCTGGTTCCTGGACTGTTCCTCACTCTGCTCCTATATAGAAGGGCCAGTTGCCAACTGAGGAAGGTCATGGCAGATGGGCCATCTTTCAGGGGTTCCCTGAGCAAAGGGGAGTGCTCGCATCTCGCCTGGGACTCTGTCCCCTGAGGTGTTTTTAGATCACCTCACTCAGAGAGGGGGCCTGACTTGCCCTGGGTCCCACAGGAGCTGGGCAGTGGGGATTAGAGCCAGGTCTGCTCTGGGGGGGTCAAAGCAACATCATGCCAGGGAGGGTGGACCTATGCCTAAAGATCTTTGCTCATCTTGCTGGTCCTTGGTCTCCAGCAAAGTGCTGTTTTTCTCTTCTGATGATTTCTCAATGTGGTCCTTGCCATCATCACAATCCTTTGCCAGGAGGAGTGAGCAAAAGAGAATTACAGCATCGACAGGGCCTTGTGGCTCTTTCAGGAAACTTCTGCCCGTCCTGAATGGCGCCAGGGACCCGAGTCCGCGTGGCATAGTGTGTCCTCCACTCCCTCAGATCCGGTGTTTCCTTTTTATAACAGCTGCTATACCCCACGAGGTATATGGAACAGAGTTCACAGAATGTAACCGGCCCGTAGACCCAGTTTCAAGAACGAGGCCGTAACCCTCATCTAAGGGAGAAATAAAATATTATTCAAAATACGTGTTTTGATATATAAATGCCCAGGCTCACCTATATTATGTGGTCAAATGTTTCTTTCCCCTCATCATGAATGAAATTGGATTTTATAAGAGATTTTATTTATTTATTGGAGAGAGAGAGAGCACACAAACAGGGGGAGAAGCAGAGGGAGAGGGAGAAGCAGGCTCTCTGCAGAGCAGGGAGCCCGATGTGGCCCAGGCGCCTCGAATGAAATTGGATTTTATTTTTTATTTGTTTTTAAAATATTTTAAAATTTATTTATTCATTTTTATTATGTTCAATTAGGCAGCATATAGTACATTGTTTTTGATGTAGTGTTCAACGATTCGTTAGTTGAGTATAACACCCAGTGCTCATCACCACACGTGTCCTCCTTAATACAAAATTGGATTTTATTTTATTTATTATATATTTTTTAACGAAATTGGATTTTAAAGAAGGTACTTCATGGCCTATCATCAAGCCCTTCTTTTCATACTTCAGATTTTGAAGTAAGGACTAAATGCACTTGCTTCTGGACGCAGAGATGTCCCAGGAGGGCAGCAGCCTCAGAAGGAGCCGCTCTGAGCGCTGTATGGGCGGCTCAGACACCACGGGGGCTCACCAGCTCTCACCGGGTTTTGGTGAACAGTTTTTAGTAGAGTTTCAAGCCAAGCAAATTGTAGTCTTTCCTTGGTTTATGTGGTAGACACATTCTTGGAAAATTCAGGGCATGTTAAAATCATTAAAAAATGCTTTATATCTGGATGTAAAAAAGAGTCATGTTCCAGGCTCAGAAAATTAGAAGAGGAAATTTTACCTCTATGCATGTCAAACGTTGCACAGGCTGTGGGGCAGTTCCTGACGGAACAAGGCCATCTTGCCCGTCGCGGATGCCAGCCGTCCCTGCCCACCCCGTCCTCCCACACCTGCCAGGAGCGCCCCACCAGAGTTGCAGCCAGACCCACACGAGGCAGCAGTGTTGGCCGTGCTGAGAGTCTCCAGTGCACTATTACTCAGTGCCAGGCATTTAGGTAGCAGGATTGAAGATGAAAACGCTTACTTTATCTCACGATTGTGTAGGTCAGGAATTGGGGAGGGCTCAGCTGGCTGGATCTCCTGCCCTGTGTCACATCCGTGGAGCTCACTTGGTGATTTTCAGCTGGTGGGTGGGCTGTCCCAGGGGTCCGAGGCACCTTCGCTTCCGCGTCTGGTGCTTTCATGGGCTGGCTGGAAAGCTGGCTCAGCTGGGACTGTCACCTCCAGGTGGCCCCCCCAAGCAGGGCACTCTTAGAGGGACCATATCAGCTCAGGGATCCCAGAGGGAGCGTCCATAGAGAAAACGCAGAGGCAGGAAGGGCTCTGACATCTAGCCTTGGGCGTCCCAGATTGTCACTCTGCCACATTCTGTTTGCCAGCCAAATCCGTTAGACTGGCCTAGATTCAGGAGGAGGCGATCAGACCGCCTCTCAGGGGACAGAGGAGGGAGGACCACGTTTATCCTTGACCGTTCATGGCTCTTTCCTTTATCCTTTGTCCATGGGGCGTGGCTGATTTCCTCATTAAGGCCATTTGGGAGTAGGGTCACTGCTGACGGAGGGATGGGCCAGTCCTTCGTGGCAGAGTGTGAGCAGCGGTAAAAGCCACCCACAAACCTGCTCGTCAAACAGCCGTGAGGCTGCATATTCATCCTGCCGTGTCACAAGCCGGCAGTGCTGGCCTGCTCTGTCCCCCAGCGCTAACGAGCATCTCGTCGGGGCCCGTGAAAGCTTAGAGCCGAGAGGCCGCTGCCGGGGGCCCAGCCAGGTCCAGATAGCTTTAGTTTCTGGGGCATAGCCCTCTGCAGCTAGCCGCGTGGGGTGTCTCTCAGAAATCAGGTGGGTCTGATAGGGTCTTGGCCACCCAGGTGCTGGAATGGGGGAGGCTCCAGAGGGGCTAGAGACGCTTGGGCTGTATAGGAGATGTTTTATTTTTTTATTCTTATATATATTTTAAGATTTTATTTATTCATAAGAGACAGAGAGAGGCAGAGGGAGAAGCAGGCTCCCCGCCGAGCAGGGAGCCTGATGCGGGACTCGATCCCAGGACCCCGGGATCCTGACCTGAACCAAAGGCAGACGCTTAACCATCTGAGCCACCCAGGCATCCTGTTTTATTTTTTAAACAGCTTTATTGAGATAAAATTCACCTGCCATACGACTTATCCATCTAAAGTGCACGATTCGATGGGTTTTTTTTCGGGCAGATTCACGGTGTTGGGCCACCACCACCTCTATCTCATTCCAGCATGTTCTCATCACCCCATATCCATCAGCAGTCCCTTCCCGGGCCTCTGGCAACCAGGAATATGCTTTCTGTCTCTGGATTCATCTGTTCTGGACGTCCATGTACATGGAGTCACACAACGTGCAGCCTTTTGTGTCTGGCTTCCTTCACAGAGTGTGACGACCTCGAGGAGCATCCATGTTGTCGTGTGTGCCATAACTTCATCCCTTTCTGTGGCTGCCTAAGAGTCCACGTTTGTTTGTTGTTTGTCCTGCTGATGGACCGAGACATTTTGAGGGTGTCCTGCCCCGAAAGTGGGTGCTGGGGGTGGCTGGTTGGGGTGAGCCCAGGCTGCTGAGGCAGATGGAGAGAAGATCTGGTCGCCCTGCATCCTGGCACACACCCCCACCTTCCAAGCAGCCACACCTCTCTCCCAACTGTTGAGGGAGGGCTGGAAACCAACATCCAAACCCAGTCATTATTTACTGCCTGGTCTCTGCTTAGGAAAGCCTGTGCCTACCCACCTTTCCCCGCCGTTTGAAAATCAGAACAAATGTTTGATTTTGGAGGATGTGGGGCCCAAAAGGAAGAATAACAGAATTTCATTTTTTCCCATTGGTTTTCCGTATATTTGAAAGCAAGCAGAACACTAAGCAAGATGGATTTCATGCAACTTATTTTGAGAGCTGGGAGGTTCTGAGACCTCTCTCTATCCTCTCTCATTTATACACACATACACACACACACACACACACTTGTGCACACATATCATCCCATACACACACCGAGCCGGTGTCCAGACCATACAGAAGTGGGATATAACTATGCTGAGCATCTAGGCCAAGCCTGCAAGCCTCAGAGAAGCTCTGGGAGGGGCATTGCTGGTGGTAGGGCTCCAGGGCCAGAGGCTGGTTGTGTGGGGGGCCTCTGTGTGCCCTCGACTCGTGGCCTGGGTGACAACAATGAAGGCCACCCACATCACTGCCTGGGTCTGTCACTCATGGCTCTGCTCTGCGGTCGTCTACCGTCCCAATGAGCAGCCTGACGTGTCCTGCCTCACTGGCGCCCTTGGATGGGCCCCTGGCCTCACACAGGGCTCCTTCTCCCGGGAAGACGATTTGTACCGCAGGCCTGGGGCTTCAGCTCACGCTGTGAACATGTGGGGTGGAAAAACATTTCACAATGGGAAACGGGCCGGACTCGGCCAGGAGAGAGGAAGTGTCCTCCACAGGCCCATTTGGTCTTGGGATATGATTTCAAAGGTCCCTGTTTTGAAATTATGAGACCACCAAAAAAGCATACCTGGGCCAAAAATGACTGTAAAAGGTAATAATTGTTAATAACTTGGCGTCCTCCAAGTCATTCGAGCAGCCTGGTTTTGGCAAACATAAAGGACAACATTGTAAGCAAATAGGAAGGCAACAGCCTGGCCCATAAAACCGTTAACCACACCATAACTAAATATTAAATGTGAGTTTTTAATTCAATTTATAGTTTAAATAAGGATTTTTGCACCGACTTAGAGGGGAGAGGGGATGCTCATGGTGCACAGAGACATGCTCTCAGTGTTGTACCGCTTTTATAATTACGGCAGCGACCTTGACCCGGACAATCCTGGGAGGTTAACCCTAGGTGTTTGCTGTGCGTTTCAGGACATTTTTAACAAGAGCCATGCGGTCAGAGACTGCGGTGCCCATGCCTCCTGGGCTGGTTACCATTGAAAGTCCGTGGGCAGAGGAGTCCTCGATGCCCCGCCATCAGCTCCTCGGGGCCGGCTGCATGGCCTCCGGGTCAGCCATCCATCTTAGGTGGGCCCACCAGGTGCCAACCAAAGCCGGGCTTTCTCTTTACATGGGTTTCTGCCCTGACCCTCAAGCTTCCCCAGCAGACCCCACACGGTTTACTAGGGCAGGTTTCAAGGGGTTATGGAAAGAAAGATTTTTCACTGAAGGTGTTGGCAACACACACGTGTTGGTTTTCTTGGGGGCCTTGGAGGGGCGGCCTGTGGGCTCACATGGTCTTTGCACCCTTTGTGGTCCAACCAGCGGAGGTGAGGATTGTCAGGTGGGTTGAACTTTAAAAAAAAACCTAAAAGTCACTTCTTCTCCCATGAAAACTACATGTAGTATAGTAGAAAATCTGGGCAATTCAGAACATTATCTTCAAGAAAATAAAAATCATGTGTGACCCCCATACTTAGGGCTAAGTTATTTTAACATTTTGATTTATTTGCTTGCATTCTTTTTAAAGCGCAGATCCCTTACTTTACAGCCTTGATAGCTGCATGGATGGCCTGCTGTCTGCATGCCAGGGACTGTGCTGACGGCTTATGTCATACTGGCTCTGGAACAGCAGGAATGGTGTCGTGGGGGAGAGTTTGTAAGGCCCCATTCCCTGCAGCAATGGGCGGCCGCTCGGTGGCAGAGGGCGCCCGCAGTGAGGTCGGGTGTGAGCCCATGTCATCTGGTCCTGAAACTCATCCAGTCATCACAGCTGCCGAGTCCCTAAATCCCTGGCTTGTTTAGGCTGGGCTAGTCCTCAGTTATGTAGGCTCTGCGTGAATTTGTCCCTGCAGCTTCATGGGCGGACAGACAGGTGATGTAAGTGAAGGTGCACGGGCCGGAGCTCCAAGCCAGGCCTCATTGCCTCTGGCCTTGGACAACTGGACAGCAGGGCGTGCTCATCCTGGAGGAGGCCCTGTGTCTAGAGAGTCCCTTCCACACCCCCTGGTCAGGGACACTGAGCCTGCCCTTCCACTCCAGGGTGACCTCATCCTGGCCTATGGGCTGGCCCTGCCACGGCCCCGGGGAGTATGAGAAACCTTCTCACGGCACCCCTTCCCCCACCCAGGGCTCTGGGACCCCTGCAGACCCTCTGGCCTGAGACCCCGTGTGCAGGTTTTATTTTCCTAAAGGTCCCTGTCGGTCCTTTATGCACGGATTCACCCCCATCGTTTAGGTACTATGATCAGAGTTGTGCTTATGTTTTGGCATATATTAGTGAAGGTTGAAACAAAGAAGGCTTTCTGGTTAACTCTTCGGTCACTAGGACATCAGTTCTCTGAAGCCAGAGAACCTGGATTTGAATCTTGGCTCTGGCATTCAGTAGCTGTGTGACCTTGAGCAAGTCACTCAACCTTGCTGAGCCTCTGCTTCCTCATGTGTGAAATGAGGATGAAAACTGTATCTACCTTATAGGGTTGTTGTAGAGGGGTAAAGTAGCTGTCATGATTGAGTAATGGTTACTTGTCAAATACTCACACAAATGATCTGTCAGTGTTCACGTCACTAACAATTACAGTGATTCACGGCGTTATTTAATAGTGATGTTGGTACCTGGCTTGCATTACTCTCCAGTCTTGGTTGTATATGTTTTTTTCCCCCCAGCATACACTCAAAATGAATTTTCAGTACAGAAAGATATACCTGCTGCCATGCATCTTGGCTCTGACCTCTTAGCTGTGGTGGGTTGCCCAGACCTGTTGCAGGACCCCGCTGGTCAGACTCCGTGGATGTCAGGCGATCCGTCTGGGAAGCGTGTACGGCATAGAATCCTAGCAGCACTTGGCACCTGTGGTCTGAGGACCATGCCCAGGCCCCCATAGGGTTTTCGCTCACACCGTGCCTCCTATCTAGAGAGCCCTCCGGGCTTCTGCTCTCCCCATGCCCCCCACCTCACCAGGCTCAGCCGAAGCCCACCACTCCAGAGCCCTGCCTGGATTTTGAACTCCTAGTGCGCTCCCTGCTCATCTCGTGCTCATCTCTGTACCCTCCCTGTGCTTGAGATGCCGGTGGAGAAGTGTTTCTCTTCAAAGACTCCATTTCTCATGGCAGTTCCACCCCGGGTGTCTGCCCAAGAGAAATGAAAACACATGCCTGCACATAAACCTGTACCCAGATGTTCTTAGCATTCTTCATAGCTGCCAAAAATGGAGGCAACTCACGTATCCAATGACAGATGAATGGATAAACAAAATGCCGGCTATTTATATAGTGGAATGTTATTCGGCTCTGAAAAGGGAAAGTCCTGATACATGTACAACATTCATGTATCATGTCAACACTCCAGACATCATGCAGAGTGAGAGAACAGACACAGAACGTCACTCGTTGTGAGAATTCCATTAATAGGAATGTTGAAAGTCGGCAAATCCACAGAGACAGAGAGTAACGTAGTGGTCACCCAGGGCTGGAGGAGGGGACCAGGGAGAGACTGTTAATGGGTACAGGGTGTCTTTTTGGGGGTGACGAAAATGTTCTGGAATTAATAGTAATGGTGATGGTTGCACAATTTTGTGACTATACTAAAAACCACTGAATTACATACTTTAAAGGATTTTAAGGTATATGAATTTTATTTTAGTTTTTTAAAAAGATTTATTTATTTATTTTAGAGAGAGAGTGTGTGCACACAGCGGGGAGGGGCAGACAGAGAGGGAATCTTAAGCAGACTCTGCGCTGAGCTTGGAGTCCGATGCGGGGCTCGATTTCACAACCCTGAGATCATGACCTCAGCCAAAACCAGGAGTTGGATGCTCAACCAACTATACCACCCAGGCACCCCAATTTTACCTTTATTTTTTTTAAATCAGTTCTTTCTTATTTTAGTCTCATTTCTACCTCTACTCCCTTCCCTGATCTTTGCCGGGCACTGTTTGGACTGTAAAACTTTTGTTTTTGCTAATGAAGAATGCCTGAAGTGTTTTCTCAAGGCTGCCCAGGAGCTTAAAACACAGTCCTGTAAGTCCGAGATCCCCCCAGGAAAGCCCTGTGAATGTCATCAGAGGGGGCGGGCTTTTACAGTGGGCACTGGTGCAGAGCGGCCCCTGGTGAAGGGGTCCTGCCCACAGTCTCCCACCAGGTGGAGGGCAGGAGGACAGCCTGGGCAGAGAGATGATTCCCTCTGCCCACACCCCAGCACCTCGCTGGTTCCTCCAGGAGGGCTGAGAGAAGGGGCCTGCAGACTGCTCCCATGGTGAGGAGCAGAGCATCGGTGGCATCTGAGTTAAGAGTCGCCTGCAAATGTAATTAGGGAGTCACATTGCCAGTCACGTTCAGATCTCAATTCCACCCTTTAGGAGCGTAGAGAAATCCCTGGGCCTCAGTTTCCCCTTCTTCCAAATGGGGCTGCGTTGCTCTGCCCCCGGGGGTGTTATGAGTTAAGATGTGTTGAGCCCTTCCTATGGTGCTCTCTGGCCTAGCGGCTGAGACGAGATCTCCGTAGAGGCCCTTGGACGATCAGAGAGCAGTGGCTGAATGCAGACCGTGTCTCCCCGGAACAGAGGTCTGTAGGATATCGCTGGGTTCCCACAATTGCATTGCCTTCCGGCTACTCAGCCATAAGCACTAGAAGGGCTTAGAATGGGGCCAGGAGCCCGGGGTCCACTCCTGCACGGTTCTGCCTGTGCGTGGTGGAGGCCAGTCTGCCCTGGTGTCTGGGCACGGTCAGGCTTAGAGACCAACACCCCTCCAGTGGACGGTAGCTTATTTCTGTACCAAATGAACGTGCTGGAGTGGGCAAACACTCCCACAGCTGAGCAGTCCGGCTGGAATGAGTCGGTGGGAAGCCTCAGTCCCGTCCACGCCCAGCGGCCAACCCCCCGGGACCCAGGGCGTCGTCGTGCAGGGAGTACAGGCTTCCTAAAACCGCTTTGTGCAGGTAGATCCCACACGTCCCACAGTCCAGGCGTTTCTGATGTACGATGCAAGGATTCTTAGTAACTTCACCTTGTCTGAACTCAGGTCTAGAGCCTTTTCAGCCCTGAGTGTGACCCTCACACCTGTTTCCATACAGTCAGTGCTCCCGCCCCGGCAGCCGCTAGTCCATTTTCGCTCTCCCGATCTGCCTCTTCTGGGCATTTCAGAGAAAAGGAATCCTACAGTATGTGGTCTCTGGTGTCTGGCTTCCCATCAGGTTGTCAGGGTTCAGCCACACGGTGGCCTGTGTTAGTGAAGGAACAATGTGCTACGTGTGGATGGACCACGTTTGTGCGTCCGTTCATCTGCTCATGCACTCTGGGCTTGCTCCAGGCGGACAGAATCGTGTTTCTTCTCTTTCTTGTCTTCCGTACTTACCTGTGGCCCTTTGCGACTGCACACGTGTGCGTGTGTGTATGTGTGTGTGTCTGTGGGCGCAAGGGCACCTTGCTTGTTCTACTTAATACACGTGACTGTTCTCTAAATCATTCAGCGTTCACTTTGTGTCATGTTCCCCGCGGTTAGCACGGCCCCTTGGCGAGCCATCCTCTGTCTCCATTCCTGGGGAGGCCACACAGCACCCGTCCCACCCACTGGTCATGCGTGCTGCGCTGGGTAGTCCTGTCTTTTTGTCACACCCCAAGCGGATGGTGAGCCCTGGAGGGCAGGAGCCAGGACCCTGTCTGGCACATGGAAGGAGCTCAGGGGGCTTGTCCATTCTGGATTGAGGGAAAAGGCCCCCTCACCTCCAAGCATGTCCCCGAAAGCTTTCCCTGGCACTGGCTCTTGGCTTCTTTGGCAGGTGAAGGGGATGGGTGTTGTCTTCCAATTGGCAGCCCCCCCCCTGCTCCGCGCCTCCCAGCCTGGCTGTGCCGCAAACTTCCGAGGTTCCCTGAGCATGGACTTGTGGCGGTCAGACCTCCATGCATACGGCTTTGAGATGCTGTGGGTTTCCGCTGCTTTGAGTTTGGGGCTGGGCCTGGGAGGCGCTAGAAACTCTCTGTGGGGAACGGAGCGGAAACAACCCTTTGGCCAGGCGTGCCTTAGGCCGGGTCATCACCACGATGGGGACGGGAGCTGTGACGGTAGCTCTGCTTGCGAGCCGTGACTCTGTGACGGGCGCTACCGTAAGCGCTGTGTGTGAGCAGATCTGGTTCGCCTGTCCAGGGAGCGGTGAGCGGGATGCGGGGCTGAACCTCTTGCACAAGGAGGAAAACTGGATACTCAACGGTGCCCAGAGCCTACCCTCCCACCCGCCTGCTACACTGCCTCCAGAGAGGTGGCTGCTGTCCCCTGGGCCACCGCTTCCCTGAAGTTCTGATGAGAATAAAGATGAGGACAGGCTGCAGAGCGGCCACGCATGTGCCCACCTGGTGCCGAAGGCTTTGTGCAGACCCCGCGGTGCTGCGTGCTCCCATTTCACAAGGGGACACAAGCCAGGCTGGGCCGGGAGGAGTGGCGAGGCAGGACTTGAACTTGGCACCGGCCAGAGGTCAGCAGTGCGCCATGAACACTGGGCAGCGGGGGTTGCAGACCCCTGGAAAGCTCCCCTGGAAAGCTCTGGTTCCTGTGCGGGGCTCTGGTCAGTGAGGGGCAGGTTCCTGCCCCTGCCCTCCTGGCCTTTGTCCTGGCCCAGGGCCCGATGCTGCAGTCTGTTTTCCAGACAGGAAACATGAATCAAAATAACATGACATGCTGCACCGTAATTAGCGTTGTAGCGTGAGGCTGGGCGAGCCTTAATGAGGAGCAGGCCTCTGCAGCCCGACCTGCCAGCCGGGCCCCATCCCTCCCCTCCTCCCTCTGCGCCCAGCGGCCCAGCGGCCCGGCCCACTCCTCAGGGGCACAGAGCCGGGGCAAATAGCAGGACGGAGGGAGGGCCGGAGGGAGGGAGATGGGGAGCCCTTTGTGCTCGTTGGTTTTGCCTTGTTTTTGACACAACTTGAATACCTTGAATCCCTCGCTTGCTCTGGACTGTGTGAGGATCTTGTGCCCTTCGGAGCCCGTGTGCAGGTTTTCCATGAAAGTCTCTGGCTGTGAAAGAGGGGGGCTAAGCCCTGCGCCCCACCTCAGTTCCGAGGGCTTGCCAAGACCCTCCGTCCACCCCTGTCTGCTCTGTGTTGTGTCACTGGGTGTCCTTGAGCCTGTGTCTGCCTTCGCCCGTCTATGTCCCCGTGTCCCCCTCTCGCCTCTGGGCTCTGTGTTTCTTGCCTCCTCCCTCCTCCCTCCTCCCTGGGATCCCTCACATGAAAGACTCCAGGGAAAGATGAAGCTTACGGCCGGCCGCCTGGGCATCCCCCTTGGAGCTGTGCCCCTCGCCCTCTCCCCAGCCTCTCCCTGCCCCTCCCTCCTGGAGACCCCCCAGAATCTCCCCTCCTGGAGGTGCCCTCGCCCTCCGCCAGCCCCCCTCGCTGGCTGACCTCCGCTTCCCCGGTGGTCTTCCCCGTGGTCAGCTGGGTGAAAGGTCGTGGCAGTTGGAGGAGGGCCAGGGGTCTTTGAGGGCGTCTCGCTGGGTGTTCCCCACATGAGGGTCTTGGACCCCTAGGGACCAAGGGGCCGCATAGCCGTGGGGGTGGGATCTTTGGGTAGCTCCTCCCCTCGCCTTCCATGTCCCTTTAACACATCATTTGTGCTCCTTGTGGGAATGAGGCTCTTCCCTGTGCTCTCAGAGGACCACGGAGTGTTAGGTACAGACCAGAGGGAGAGTCGCTGGCTCGACTTCTCCCTGCTCTCCTCACATGGCACAGAGCTTTGTAACCAAGAGCACGGCTCCTGGTGATCAGACCTGGGCCGAGTCACTCAGCACCATGAGGCCTCGGGTCTTTGTCTGGCAAATGGCGGCAGCGTTATGTCGAAGCACCCCACCCCCAGCTCGGTGAACGGTCACCGTGGTGTGTGTGCCGGGCTTAGGGCTGGCTGTGACCACACACACGGCTCATGGGATCGTCACAACAGCCCCCAGTGTGGGTCAGGCGGCACTTTTAGAAGTGAGAGGCCAGGCTCAACAAGGTGGAGTGACTTGACCAGACGCGGCCATGATGAGTTTGTTTATTCATTTATGCTCTCACCCAACATCTCACCAGTGGTGGTACGTACCAGGCACCATGCCAGACACCACGGGCACCACGGTGAGGGGGACAGCTGTGCTCTACCCTCCAGCACCTTCAGTCCATCAGGGGACGGACGCACCATATCATTGCTCAGGGGATTTCAGCACATCTGACCTGGCCTGGGGGGCTGAGCCAGGACTTCCCCGAGCACTTGGCCTTTGTGGTGACATTTGTTGAATGAAGAGGGGTTAGGAAGTAACAGAGGGAAGAGGCCTGGGCAGAGGGAGTAGCATGTGCAAAGGTCCTGGGGTGAGGCAGAGCTTTCTGTGCTCTTGGGAATGAGACAAGCTCTCAGGACTGGAGTTAGCAGTGAAACATGGAAGGGCAAGCTGGGGGCGGGTGTGGCTGAGGGGCTTGAGGCCACCCGGAGAGGTGGTCTTTCCAGGCATTGTGGCGCACGGCAGTACCTGGGCAACCTCCAGGTATTGTTATTACAATGTTTTGACCAGTGGTGGATGCTATGTATCACTCGTCCCGTGTCCCCTGGCCCTTTGGCTCACCTGGGGCTCTGGCAGAGCAGTCCTGGCAGCCGGGGCCTGGCTTCACTTCCCCGAGGGCGACCTGGTTCTTCCAGGTGCACGGTGGGCAGATAAATACCCCCAACTCCCTGCCCTCCAGGGGCAGTTCTGCACACAGGACGGTGTCATCTGCCATAGAAGCAGAGTTTCACTTCCTCTCCACTTTAGGTGCCTCTTACTCCTGTTGTCGCTCTGGCTAGGACTCCAGTGTGATGTTGGGAACGGGCATCTTTGTCTTGTTCTTGATCTTCGGAGGACGGTTTCCAGTCTCTCCCTACCGAGTCTCACGTGAGCTGTGAGTTTTTCATAGATGTCCTTTATCATGTTGAGGAAGTTCCCTTCTGTTCCGAGTTTCTGAGTGGTTTTGTTGTTGTTTTTGTTTGTTTTAAATCATGAAAGGGTGTTGGATTTTGACAATTGCCTTTCTGTGACAATTGAGATGACCACGTAGCCCCCCTGCCCTGTTCTATTACCGTGGTGATTGCACCGACTGGGATTTATACGTTGAACTGTCCCTGCATTCCTGGGATAAACCGCACTTGCTCATGGTGTGTAGAGTTTTTAATAATGCCGTTGGATTCTGGCTGCTAGTATCCTGCTGAGGACTTTTGCATCGTTATTCCTTGGGGATGTTGGTGTGCAGCTCTCTCGTGATGGTGGGACCACTCTGGGGCGTGTTCCTCATGGTTACTCAGAGGCCCCCATGGGACCACGTTCCGTGTGCCCGCAGTGGCCCCCCATCTTCGGTGCACCCCTTATTGGCTTGTGCCCTTTCTCTGCCTCACTGTCTGATTCCCTCACTCGTGGCTGCTGGGGTCGCCTCCCTGATACACTACTCCCTCTCACGTCCTCAAATCCGATCGGCTTTGGGAGGAACAAAAACTTGGAGAAGTCAGGCTGGTGTGTAACCATTTAAAGCATAAAACCTAATTCTAAAAAATGATGTTCACAAAAGCACGATCAAAAGCTTACTTAAAAAAACCCTGAAATTTCCTTTCCCTGAAAGGTTTATACTCTTTCAGTATTTAAACGTTTCCCCCACTTTGAATTTTATTTTTTTCTTAGCATAAATAGAAAATATAAAGGAAATATGCTTTTTTCCACCATGTCCTAAATAGACGCCTCCAACACCCTCTGGCTGGTGTCTGTGGGCTGCACAGACCTTACTGTGTTCTGTGTGGCCGCGATGGTGCGGAGGTGGGTGGGCGGCCCTGCGTGGGGCGGGGTGGGGCAGGCGTGGCAGGAGGTGCCCCGCCTCCGTGGGGCAGGCATTGCAGGGGACCTGCCCTTGTCTTCTGTTTGTAGCTGGAGCCCAAAGCTGATCCTTGGGGCTGCCCTCGGTGCACCCACAAAGGAGTCAGCAATAGCCCATTCTCTGCTCGTCCACCAGACAGTCCAGGAACTGCCCCCCCTTTCCTTTTCCTGAGACCCCTGCCACTCACCCAAGGGAGTTCATGGTTGGGCCCTTTCTCTTCCTTTTGGTTGGCTCTCAAGAAAGGCAGTGAACGAGAACGCCGCCATTCATTCTCCGTTATTGGGAACTGCCTCTGCCTCACATGTAGTTGGGCCCGGAGGGCCGGGGGCGGGGGAGCGCCCCGTCCTCCACTTCCGTATGCAATCCCTGCATTTTGTAGTGATTAAGAGCCTGGGTCTGAGAGCCAGCCAGGCCTGGGTTTGAATTCTGACCTTAACTTGCTGGGGCAAGTCAGTGAGTGGCTCTGAGACTCGGTTTCCCCTTCTGCAAATGGGTCTAAGTAGCTGCTGGGGGAGGGAGAGAAGGCCTGTTGGCACACTGCCTGGCACCTGGGAAGCACACGGTTCATGAGCTAATTTATTGATCCAGCACACATTTGTTGGCCACCTGTTCTGTGTGTGGGACTTCTCTAGGTGCCGAAGTACACCTATGAATGGAGGCGGCACTCCATCACGAGAGGCAGAGTGGGAACGCACATGTCACAGAACGTCAGATGACGTCTGCTGTGGGGGACATTCAAAGCGGGGCCAGGGAGAGGGTGGTGAGGTGGGGTGCAGCTGTGTTTGCCCTTGGATCAGGGAAGGCCTCTGGGATAGGATGGCTTCTGGCCCAGAAGAAGGGGGAGACTGAGTGGGGCTGACATCTTGGGGAAGGGCATCCGGGCAGAGGAAAGTGACTGTGGAGGCCCGGAGGCTGGAGGGGCAGGCGGCAGGTGGGAGCGCCTCTAGGCCGGTGTGTAACACACTGGGCAGTGGGAAGTGTGGAGGGTTGAGGGAGGATCCTTTACAGCATAAAGGATCCCTCTGGATGTTGGACCCACGGGAGGGGGCCCTCTGGGCTGCTGCAGTGGCCCAGGTGACAGGTGGTTGAGAGTTGGCACCGGGTGGAGGAGGGGACCAGCAGGGTCTGCTCTGATTGGCGGAGGGGCTGGGTGTGAGTGGTGGGGGAGAAGAGGCTTAGTGCACGTTCCATCATGCCATTCTCAGGCTCTCGGGGCTGCTGGCCCAGAAGGTCAGCAGATGTCCCTGTGATGACTAGTCCCATAGGCCAGGGACTCAGCTCTTTGTTGAGAAACTGCATTGGACCAAGTGTGGCAAACCGGGGTTTGTGCCTGGCGGGGGACTCATGGCCCTCCCCTCCTGGGGTAGAGGGTGTCCCTTCCAAAGGGAAGTCCTCATTGGTCCTGTGGGGGTAACGGGCCATTCTGTCTAATTCAGCCCTCCCTGGGGCAGTCTAATTGCCCATTTAACCTTTGTGGGCGCTTAATTAAGGATGTTTAGTCTGGCATGCTGCACTCCACTCATTAGGGTCAAGCTCATAGCCTTCTCTCCAGCCCGTCAGAGGCCCAGACAGACAGGCTTTCCGAGGCGTCCCCCGAGAGGAAGGGGAAATGGAAGGTTTCGCTCAAGTGCTGCCCAGCCCGTGGTGGGTGTGGGCTGACCAGAGGACACTCGTGGGTGGGGCTGGGGAAGACAGCAGCCCCCAGACAGGGGCACGGTGCCCGGGGTGGGGCAGAGATGACGCAGGCTTGGATGGTTTACTCCGATAAGGTCCGGCCGCCGCATGTGCCTGTGGAATTGCCACCCCCCCTCCTGGTTCACGGCCGAGGCCATCAGAACGCAGGGTTTGGCCACCGCTCTGATGACAAATCAAAGTATGGGAATCGGCACACGCGGTGCAGTCCGGGAGACCACCTTGTCAGGGGTTGGCAGACACTTCTGTAAAGGGCCACGTTGTTAGTATTTTAGGCTTTGCTGGCCTCTGTTATGCCCACTCTGACTGTGCCACTGGGGTGGGAAAGCAGACCCAGATGGCATGCAAATGAGGGGGCGTGGCTGTGCTTCATTAGCATCTCATTTATCCAGATTTGCTGATCCCAGACCTAGTAGAATGTTTCTGCACGAGGAATCCAGATCCTGTCCTCCCACCCCTCATTGTAACTCACAGGCTTTAGCCCTCAGAGCCCCAGGCCCCAGCAGACTTCAGGTCTTTCTCAAGGTCAAGTGTCATATTTACTGTTGCACTGATGTATTTTTTAACCTTTTAACTGAGAAACTGAGATGCCATTTTATTAGATTCCTATTGTTTATCTTTTATTGTGTCACTGATGAAGTTTTTGCATGCCGGGCTCCTAACCACCTTTTCTCATAAGCCCTGTGGTGGTTGTCCTGCAGTTTTGCACAATTCAGGGATTTTAAGGAATGCACATGCTATGTTATAGGACTGACTCTATAACCCAGGCCTCCTGAGTTCTCGTCCAGTGTGACTGTATCAGTTAGGACTGGCCAGGCTTTGCTGCAGTAACAAGTACACCCTGAAATTTTAGGCTGTCTCCATGCTGTGATATGGGGATCCAGGCTGTTGTCATCTTGTAGCTCCACCCCTTGTCGTGTGGCCCCATAGTCACCGACAAAGCAGAAGACAGAGCTGGGTTCCTGTGGGTGCCTCCCAGACAAGGTGTAGGAGAAGCTTAGAACCCTTCTGCCCATGGCCCACTGGTCAGAAATGGGTCTCATGGCTCCCACCAGCCCAGGGGAGGCTTTGAAGTGCAGCCTTCCTATGTGTCCCGGAAGGGAAACAGGATTTGCAGAGTGTATTCCATTACAGTGTCACCCCCTGGTCACCCGCCTTTTAGTTCACTGACACTTTATGCCAGGCTCTGTTCTGGGATCTGGGGATATGGTAGAGAAGAGCAAAACCCAAACAAAACTACAGAAATGAGCCTGCCTTCCTGGAGGGCACATTCTAGGGGACAGATAGACAATCTGCAAATAAGTAAGCTATGGTACCAGACGTGCACGGGTGATGTGTATGAAGCGAAAAGACAGTGAGCAGGTGGGAGAGAGTGTTGGGGTTGGGGTGGCACCACCCCTTTAAATCGGATGCTTGGTCCAGAACCCTCTCTGAGGAGGTGGCATTCGAGAAGTGCCTTGAGAAAGTTGGACAGGGGGCCCCATGGAAACTTGGGTAGGCAGGCAACTCTCCGCCAGGGCACATGGGCAGTGCAAAGGCCCTGGAGTAGGAACGTGCCCGGACTGTTGGATGAGCTGCAAGGAGACCGTGTGGCTGAGGGTGGCCAGAGGGGCGGGAGGGGGGTCAGAGAGCTGTCAAAGGGCTGGTTGCCGAGGAAGCTGTGGACTGTTCTCAAGACTTCAGTCCTGTGACTGCTGCCCTTGAACCCAGGACATGGTTTCTGCCTCCCGGCTCAACCACTGACTACAGACACCAGGTCCTTCCGTCGATGAGGGACATGGCCTCAAGAGTGCAACGAGTCCCATTTCCCAGAATCAGTTATAAAACTAAAGTGAGAAGGTGGGTGTTGCCTGTATTGGGGCCGCCGTTCCACTTTATGGTAACGTGCACCAAATATCGAGGTTGCTGAGGGGTGCACCCTGGGAGCCACCGGGTCAGGGCCTTACCCCCCGAGCTTCTGCTCCAGCTGGAAGTTCTGTGGTTCAGACCTCTGTCCCAAGACAGCATCCCGCTCACTCCCTTCGTGGTCCCCCAAGGGGCCCAGACCTGGTGAGAACACTGCTACTTTCCCTCTGTGGGAAGGGGGCAGGCAGCAAATAATTAAATTGATGTCGACATTTATTGCTGTGAAGGCAGTAAAAGCATCACATGGCTTCCTCATAAAAAGTCATAAGGCCTATTTACAATCCCACATTATTTTTGTGGTAATCCAAACCAGCGACATTCTCTGAAGCTCTTATGTGTTCAGCTGGGGCAGGGGGGTGCACGTCACACCCTCCCTCTCTTGATGCGGGAGGAGGGAGCCTGGTTTGTTGGGATTCATGTGTTTTATTGATTCAGGGCAAACATCTTTTGGCCGTTACCCAGAAGGTCAAAAGCTGCCATCCTGGCATCTTGTGGGCAAGAGGCAGGGATTCCACGTGTGGGCCACGGGACCCAGCAACTCCCAACCAACAGCGTCCCTTGGATCGTCCATGATACCATCTCGCATTCTGCAGCCACTTGTCAACTTTCTCGAGATGTGTTTGCATGGAACACGAGTTAGGTTTGCTTCTCGGGACAACAAGTTGGCCACACATATCAGAATATAAAATCCAGGCGTTTCTCATCCAGGAATTGGCCCTGCAGATGCACTCACATGTGTGCCCTGAGGCCCATGAGTATTGAAACGAATATATTTCATTTGAAATATTCAAATAAATATCCAAAGTCAGTATTGAATATTGAAACACAGAAAATGCTGAAAACCACTGAAATATCTATGGGAAGATGATTATAAATAAAGGACGGTGTGTGTCTGTAAAGCGAGACCAGGTCACCACCAGACAGCCGAGGGTGGTCTGTGTGAGGATGCAGAATGGCTTCCATAGTGCAAGATGAAGAGGCCAGGTGCGGAAGACTGTGTTTAGAATAAACTCATTTATCTCGATTTTTAAAAAAATTGTATTTATGCTGGTACATGCATAGAACAATTCTGAGACGATGCACAAGTAACTGTTGAAAGTGGTTGGTGGGGTGGCTCTCTTGGTCTGTGCTCCACGGGATCACCCAGGGACTCGGGCTCCTTCCTGCAGACGCTGAGTCCTTCGCTGCCTGCTCTGGGTCTGGCTGCCAGACAAGGGAATTGCTGACAGGCGGTGCGCTTATGGGCCAGAATCCAGTGGTGAGGCCATACCTCACCGCGGCTGGGGAGCTGTCTCCAGGGAACAGTCTGGTGACCAATTTACTGTAGGTATCACGGCCATAGAGCAAATACTGTCCCTGGCCTTCCAGGCCTGATGGTCTGTGACTCTAGTGCTCTGACCTGAGGTGAGTCATTTCTCCGCTCTGGGTTTCATTTTCTTCAATGAAACTCTTGGAGAAGATACAAGGTTTTTAAACTTTTCTTGGTCCCAGATAACTTTCTTCATCTGGAGTCCATTGCAGAACCCAATATCAGAATAAAACAGATGGCTGCAGATAGGGTGTGCGGGTGGGGGGCCTAGAGGCCCGAGTGCTCATCCCCCCTCTTGCCCTTGTGGCCCAGCCCCGGACCTTCTGGGATCTACGGGTCGTGTGTCCAGGCTGTTGTTGGCTTCCATAGCCTCTAGTGATGATGTGATCCAGCCAATCTCTGGACTCTTTAGGGAACTTTCAAAACTTTGCTGTGTTCTCGCTTTGGAAAAATCTGAAGACATTTGAAACTAGGGCCACTTGGCTCCGCTCCCTGGCTGGCCCTGGGATGTGCCTGCTCCCTGCTCAGAACCACCTGCTTGGCGCTCCCAACCTTACTCTACCACAATTTATTTTTTTTACTGGGGGGAAGTGTTTAGCATAATAAATCCTGCGGTCCCAGCGTTCCCTGAACCGTTTCCATGAAAAGGGGCTCCTGAGCTGCTCTTTAGGTCAGGACTCCTGTCGGCAGAAGCACCCACTTGCCATGGCAGAAAGTGGACTTTCCAAAGTCAGCGGAACTGGATGAGCACATCTGCTTTGATGAAATAGAAAAAGGATCAGGGACAAAGTGGTGATATCACTTTACGGGGTGGGGGACAGTTCCAAACCACGTTACAGACTTTTTTTACAACAATGATTTTGAAAGGGAATTCATATAATTCTGGCAATTTAGACATTAAAGTCTCAAGGCTCTAATGGGCCTAAAATAAATATATACATATTTTCCACTGATTTAAAAAAGAATAATCCTAAACCAGAAACTACTTCAGTCTCGTTTCTTGAATGGGCTTGCTTCCTTCCCACAGCTGAGGAGGTTGAAGGATGCAGAGCAGAGGACAGAACAGCCCACAGCTCCCCACGGGTGCCAGGAGCCTCTGACCTTCCACTTGAGTCATTCAAAACAGAGGTCCAGCTGCATTCACAACTGTTCAAGTCACCAACATCCTCTGGAAACATACAAACCTGAGGATGTCTTACCTCTCCAGAGACGACATAGTAGTGACAGAGTCCCCAGGGACCCAGGCAATGGCTCTTTTGGGATTACTGCCTGAAAATGGGCCAAGAATTTGCTGGTCCTAGTATTCTCAAGTTCCCTTACAGACACATGCCTCCATTAACAGGCTTTTAAGCCCAGGTGAGACTGGACATGGGCCTTTGTTGGCTGACCTATCGTTAGGCCTCCAGGTAGAGAAGGAGATGCTGGTTAAACAAGCCACAGATGCACAGTATTCTCCCAGGTCCTCTGAGACCCTGGCTGGTGATGCTGTGCCCTAATCTCTTGCCTCATCCACATTCTCTGCGTGTGTAGATGAAGAAACCCCAGGACACGCAGAACTTGGACAGAGGCTTCAGTAAAGTGGTGAGGCGGGTCCCGGCTGGGGAGGAAGGCGCCCTGAGTCTAAGTCCATCTAAGTCCCAGCTGTGCCTCTTACTTTCTCTGTGAGCTCGGACACAGCCATCATAGGACAATAACAATCATCAGAGCTATCTTGTATTTTCTCTTCTAATACCAATGAATCAGACGCAAGCGTTTTTATATCGCTCAGAAAAGGAAGAGATTTAATTCCGAGGATGAGGAGCTCACAGCTGTTGGAGAGCTGGAAGAACAAGGATCGGGGCATGCTCATGCTCACGCCCACGTCTGCCGCTGACGTCACGGTCTCTGCAGCACCGAGGTGGGTGTTTGGCAGGAACCCCAGGCAGCGGCTGCAAAATCTCGCCTGTGCCAGATTCCACGTGTCTGCCCACTCGTGCCAGGGGAGCCGTGTCCTCAGGCTTTCCCTACTTTTCAAAGTTCCCATCGGTGCCAATGGAGCCCCCAGTCCCCCAGCCCCCGCGGTGTGCAGGATGGGCGCTGAGTGGCCATCACTTGTGGTCCTGAGCCGTAAGTTTGACTGTTGGCATTTGAAAACAAATCATATAGCCACTGCGACAGGACCACAGTGAAGACAGACTGGCTGGAAACATCCCTGAGAGGCTTGGACATCAAATGTAAAAGTGCTGATGGCGGCTGGAAATTGCCATTGCAGCCAGAGATGTTAGCAGTCGGGCTTTAAGACCCACTCCGTGACCTGGAACGTGCGGGAGCTGGGGCTGCATAGCTGAAAGAGGCCATGTGTCCTCTGGTGCTCGAACTCCCTGGCCCGGTGCTGCTCTGGGCAGAGCCCTGCCCCAGAGCCGCCTCCTCCTCTGATTTCCCGTTACACACTTTGTCTAAACCACACGCGAGTTCCTTTGCTAACGGTTGACCCGATTGAGTATTTTTTGCCTAGATAGAGTTTTTAGCTTCTTGAGGGCAGGCAACATGTCCTCAAATCTTCAGGCCCCAGAAAGAAATGTTTCTTTAAAATAACATAAAAATACATGTTCATTAGGAAAATCTGGAAAATACAGGGAGGCACAAAGAAGATAACGCAAATCTTCCGTAATTCTGCTTCCCAGAGTGATGTGCTGCTAATCCTTTGGTGGCTACACTTTGAATTTTTCCCAATACTCACACATACATAAATGTGAGATTATGTTAACACATCACTGACAAGTTACGGAGCACCTGATGCCCGATGGACACTGTGTTCTTCGTCGTCTGTAACGATCGTAAACACACTGATCAACCGTCGTTGGGGAAAATGTGTCACAGGTGCCCCCTGTGGTCGGCCTCGGCATGTCCCTTCCTCCCCTAGGGACCCCTTCCTGGCCCTCTGTGCTGGTTAGGTACTGGGATAGACCGCCCCCCTCCCCCCGAGGGGGCCTGTGAGTTTGCTCATTGGCTGAGTCTGTGTCATCCGCCCATCCATAAACCAGCTGAGCTAGAACATGTTCTCCAGTCAGCTTTATCCATAATAAAAGTGGTCTGTCTACCCGCATGTGCCAACATCTCTACGGTCCCTGCATGGGGTTGGGGAGGGAGGGTTGTGTATTGACCCCTGGCCACTGTGCTAAGTCTCCACACACCTTGTCTAATTAATCCGTGGATAACAGAACAGTTGCTATAAAATGGCCACTCTTTTTTTTTTTTTTTTAGGATTTATTTATTTGTTTGAGAGATTGGGAGAGAGTGTGTGTGAGCCTGTGCACGCAGTGGGGGGTGCGGGGCAGAGGCAGAGGGAGAGAGAGAATCTCAAGCAGACTCCCCACTGAGTGCAGAGCCTGACCTGGTGCTCAATCTCAGGACCCTGAGATCATGACCTGAGCCGAAATCAAGAGTCAGACGCTTAACTTGCGGAGCCACCCTGGAGCCCCTAAAATGGCCACTCTTTTAGGGGAAAGAGCTAAAGCACTGAGAGGTTAGTGACCTGCCCTTGGTCACACAGCTGGTACCTGGTGAAGTTGTGTTTGCCCCAGCTCCGTTTTCTTACTTTCTTTTTTTATAAAAACAGCCTTATTGAGCTACAGTTCCCATACTATATGGTCACACGTTCGAGGTGTACGAGTCACCTAAGTGCAACCATAACCACGGTCACCTTGAGAACATTTCATCACCTCGAGGGAAGCCCTGTCCCATGTAGCTCTCATCCCTGCTTTCCCACCCCCTTCCTGCCTACTCCCCATCCCCCAGCCTTAAGTATGACTAATCGGCCTTCTGACTCCATGGATCTGCCTGTTCTGGACGCTTCACTGGAATCACGTGGTTTCTGTGTCTGGCTTCTGTCCCCGAACATGATGTTGGCAAAGTTCCTCTATGTTGTGGTGTGATTAGCTCTCCGTTCCTTTTTGTGGATGAATAGTATTCCGTTGTGTGGATATCCACGTTTTGTGTACCTACTTGTCAGCTGGTGGGCATCTGGGCTGTTTGCACCTCTTATCTAGGCTGCACAGCTCTGTCTTTCTGGAAAGACTCTTCCCGCCCACCCTCCTCGTGGGTTGGTGGCTTTAAGTGAGGGCAACGTGGATGGCACAGAGCCCTGGCTTCGCAGACGGCCGATGACAGTCACTTCCCCAACCTGCAATTTCGGCTCAGGCCAGGGAGGGGCATGGCCAGGGCCCTGGAGCCGGACCACCAGGGCAGTCTCAGCCCAGGGGGAGGGGAGGGAGGCTCAGAAGCAATAAAAACAGATGTCACAGCCATTCCTCCTCCAGGAGGCCCATCTCCACGGTCAGCGCTGTTGCCGCGAGGACAAATCCCAAGTGACCTTGTGTTGTGACAGGAGCTCAGTTCCCTTTGAATTCTGGGCACCTGAGCAGCAGAAGGTCCTGGGTGGGTGGGGAAGAGGGAGAAGACGTTCCGTCCCACCCCAGAGAGATGTTTGTGGCTGCTGGGGACAAACCCTCCCAGAGAGCAGGGCCCTGGAGGGGCAGCTGACCCAGTACCCTTGGGCCTTGAGGTTCATTTGGAGTTGGCAGCTGGTGTCCCCAAGGGGCTGTGGCCCCCACACGGGATCTTTGTGTTCCTGGAGTCTGTGGTGAGCGGGAATTGGAGTGACCCATGTCGCCACTGTGACCCATGTCGCCGGCGGGGCTTGCTGTGCTCAGCAGCGGGGGCGGCCAGGCAGGCTGTTTCTGGAAAAATCACCCTGCTCATTACAGGCTTTGGGTGGGCTCCCAAGGGTCAGGTTGGGTTTGTTTGCCTGTCTTGGGAGTCGAGAAAACTGTGGCCCTTTTGCTGCTGGCTCAGCAGAAGAGAGGCTCCAAGATGGTGTCGATAGGCTGCCGGGGACAGTAGCAAGCGGCAGCCCAGGGCTGAGAAAGGAGAAAGTGTGGACTGAGAGCGTGGGCGGGAGAAGGCTGGCCTGGGCTTGTGTCTCCTGCAAGTGACGGTAACTTACACGCACAGAGGGACCCATCTAGCTGCCATGTAGTCACGGTACCCCCGGGGGCCAGGTACCACGAGCCTGCACGGTGGCTGGTTTTACCTCTTTGTACGCGGGCAGAGTGGACACTCGGAGTGTTTAAGTGACCTGCCTGAGGTCACACAGCTGGCTGCAGAGGTTGGCCCACAACCCAACTTCTGACCATTGCAGTCTTCTCTAGCTCATCACAAGCGGGTTCCTGGCCCTGGTCAGGTTCTCGTGTCCTTGAGGGTGTGGGGGGCGTGGGGGGCATAGGCTGGGGGGGCACTCATGTGTTCTTCTGCTTCCCCAAAGCCTCTTATTCTTTTTGAAATTGGGGCAAAATACACATAACATGCAATTTACCATTATAGCCTTTTTTTTTTTTTTTAGATTTTTTTTTATTTATTTGAGAGAAAGAGAGAGAGCACACAAGCAGGGGGAGCGGCAGAGGGAGAAGCAGACTTCCTGCTGAGCAGGGAGCCCCACATGGGGCTCGATCCCAGGACCCCGGGATCATGACCCAAGCCGAAGGCAGATGCTTCACTAACGGAGCCACCCAGGTGCCCCCCATATGGCCATTTTTAAGGGTACAGTTCAGTGGTATTAAGTACATTCATGTTGTGCAGCTGTCCCCACCATCCACCTCCAGAACTTTTCATCTTCCCACACTGGAACTCCATCCCCATGAAACACCCCCTTCTCAGCCCCTGGCCCCAGACGCTGGCACCCACTGTCTACTTTCTGTCTTGATGAATTTGACGACTCCAGTACCTCCATAAGCAGAATCATACAGTATCTTTCTTTTTGTGACTGGTTTATTCCACTGAGCATAATGTCCTCCAGGTTCATCCATGTTGTGGCTGGTGTCAGAACTTCCTTTTGTAAGGCTGAAAAATACTCCTTTGTGTGTATAGATCACATTTTGCTCATCCAGTCATCACCTCAAAGGTTTTCAACATCTCAGTCCCAGACCACTTCAGTGAGCTGGGGCAATTATGGTGCCTCTTCCAAGGAAGCGTGTGGTTGCCCCTTTATGCTGGACACATTGATGGCCCCTGAACATATCCCTGTCCTAAGCCCGAAGCCTACGGATACGTGAACGTAACGTGGCAGAAGGGACTTCGCCAATGTGGTTTAGGATCTCAGGATGGGGGACAATCCTGGATGATCCAGGTGGGACCGGTGTGATCACAGGGTCCTTGTAAGGAGGGCAAGCCAGAGGGGGAGAGAGGACCCTGGAAGCCGAGGTCAGAGCCGCCATTGTCAGGGGGGTCATGAGCCGGGGGACACAGGGGCCTCTGGAAGCTGGCAGGGAAGGACATAGATTCTCCCCTGGAGCTCCAGAGGGAACACAGTGCTGCTGACACCCCAGTTTTAGGACTTCAACCTCCAGAGCTAGAGGGCGATCAGTCTTTGTTGTTGTACTCTTTGTGGTTTGCTACAGCAGCCATGGGAAACTCAGACACTCTGAAATCTGCACAGTGCGTGTCAGGGCTTCCGAGCCCTTTCTGAGTCTCCCTGAGGGGTTCCAGGGTAGGAGCCGCGGCCCGAGGCCAGTGTGTATGGCTCTTCACCACAGCGTGGGGCTCGGCCGGGGGGCGGCCGCTGCACGGAGGCGCACAGGACGCGTCTGCTGGCCTGGACTTGAGCCCGTGTGCGCTCTTCACACTTCCCAGTAAACTTCCCATTTCATCTACACCTAAGATTTAAAATGTCCTCCCCGTGGATGCGATTTGCCTTTTCTGTCCTCAGTGCTTTTCGTGTCTACTTTGTCTTCTCTTCCATGGCCGACACTTGCCAGAACTTTTGCCCCTTTCATCTTGTCCCTGATGGAAGAATCCGGAGGAATACTTCCCTCCCAGACTCATTGCTTGAGCCCTAGGAATAAAATAGAATCTCAACACGTGTTTTGATTGGGTTTGAGTTCTGCTTTTGGTGACCCGTGACTCCGTGGTGAAAACTGTCCTCTGCGGGCAGACAAGAGCCCGCCAGCCGCCTCCCTGAGTCTCCTGCACTTTTTTTTGTTGGCGAGTGCATTTCAAGCAGGACACGTGGAGAAGTCCCCCAGTTCTGTGCTCATGTCTGTCAGTTTCGTATCCTTTTCCTGGTTGAGAGTACAGTGATGGCACGTCAGGCAGAGAGGGGCTTGGTGCTCCAGACCCAAGATGGCACGGACCACGGCTCCCTCTGCTTTCTGAGATGGAAGTTCAGAAGCCTGGGCTCACAGATGCACCCGTCGGCTGGGGTGCTGGGTTGGTTTGCCCATCTGAAGGATGGCCACGTCGGGTGAAGGCACTGGTGTCTCTCCCGGTGTGGCTGGAAAGATGTGTCTGTGATGTTCTGAGCCCAAGGAGGAGCTGATAGGGTGATGCTGAGGAGAAGCTGCCTCTGTGTCCAGGAGGTGGAGATACATCCTCATGGCATCTGGAAGCTTCCACTGGTGGCTTGCCCCAGCCTTGGTGTCTGCTCCACGTCACATACTTGGTGGTTCCCTATCCTCGTTCCCAGGGCAGGGTGGAAGATTTGAGGTAAAGACCTCGACATCTGACCCGTCAGCAGGTGGTACCCCAGCTGAGAGAGCAGAGGGCCCCGGCTTCTCCTGAGGAGAGTGGTTTTCTGTGCTGGTGCTAGTGGTTGGTTCACATACAGGCAGAATCTGGGCTCGAAAGGCCTGAAGGAGGGCTCAGGAAGACCCCCACAAAGACCCCCACAAAAGGCCCTGGCTAAAAAGGCAAACTGAGGCAGGCATGCAGAGGCCTCCTCCTGACCTGCAGCTGCCCTGAAGGTTAGGGGACCTGGAAGCTGGGAGGGACAGCTCAGCAAGGCTGGTGGAAAGGCCTGTGTGCACGAAAGCCCCTCCTCTGCGGTCATCATTGCCTTCAGATGGCCCGGTTGGCCCCAGTGCCTGCTGGCTGTGAGCTTTCTGTGTCACCAGTGGCGGAGAGCAGACCTCCCCTGTGGGGTCTGGTAGACACCCTCGACCTCCCCACCCTCACTCCGTCCTGGAGGCCAGCCTCACGGGAGCAGCCGCAGAGCAAGGCCGTGATGGGGATGGCTCTGATCCGAGAGTTACCTGAGCTCTGGCCCACGAAGGGAGGGGCTGTTCCCTCCTGCCGTCTCCTCGGCCCCCACGCTCCCCGGTGGGGTTTAAGAGGCCAAAGGTCTCAGATCTTTTGAGACTAGTTTCTGCATTTAGGAAAGGAAGGCTGTTGTGGGGTGCAGAGTGGGTACAGACATGGGGTTTGGGAAGGCTTGTGCTCTAGTTGCCTGAGGGTTTCCTTTGAGACATGCAGTCTGAACAAGCTTCTCCTATAATTAAAATAAGTGGCCACCTTCCTTCTGTGGTGTGAGAGGGGCACAGTGTCTCTCTCCACCTATGGGGACCAGACCTCAACCAGACTTGGGTCTTGGCGGTGGCCCCAGAGTGTGAGCCCATTGGCGACAGTAGATCCCAGCCCAGGAGGTGGTTTCAGCACCCTAGGGAAGATGACTGGTGGGTGCCTTTCTCCAGAATAGCTCACTCGAGCCCGAGGTGAGGGAGGATGTGGTAGGACCCCCCAGACGTGCCCGAATCCCCCGAACCTGGGACTGTGAGCTTATTTGGCAACAGGACTTGGCAGATGTGATTAAGTTCATGATCTCGAGATGGGGCCGATCCTGGAGGATCCAGATGCAATCATGGGTGTCACGGACAGAGGGAGAGGGACATTCGATGTGGAGGAGCAGAGACTGGGGGACATGGCCACCAGGTGAGGGGTGTGGGCACCTCTTGGAGCTGGAAGAGGCAGGAAATGGATCTGCCTGGAGCCTCCGGCAAGAACCAGCCCCACCAACACCTTGACTCTAGCCCAGGGAGACTTGGTTTGAACTCCTGGCTTGCAGAACCATAGGGGAATAACTGTGTGCTGTGTGAAGCCACTTGGTTTGTGGTGATTTGTCATAGAAGCTGTGGGAGACAAGCCCCAGGGGAAGGGTGGCCTGTGTGCATAGGAACAGGGAGCGGGAGCTGAGGAACCACGCAGGATTACCCGGGACACATGCCGCTTGGAGCTTTCACCCACAGCCCAGGGAGACCCTCTGAGATGAGCAGGGCCACACCCCTCCAGGGTGGGGAAACTGAGGCTCAGGGAGAAGCATCTCGCTGTGTGGGGACCAGCCCCACGGTCCCTCCAGCCCACCATGTTACCACTCCCGCTAAAGAAAGCACACGGAACAGTCTGCAGGGGGCTTTTTGCCTAGAACCTTCCACATTGTCCTTCTGGGATTCTCAGGAATGGGGTCCAGCCTCCAGAGTTCATAGCCTTGGGGATGCAGGGAAAGAGAAAGAGCCCCTGTCACTGCTCACCCCAGAGTAGCTGGGGATGTGCCCGGGCATTGTGCAGGGGATCCGGGCTTGTCACACCCTGAGACCCATCTGGAAACCTCATTAGGCCGTGGATCACAGGGAGGGGGCTAGGGTCGGAGGCCAGAAAGGCAGCCAGAACACGTCTAAGGTGGACCCACTCATAGGTGCTGATGGTGTATTGCATGGCCCTCACGTAGCTGGTTCAGTTAGCTGCTCACCCTGCAGCCTACGTGAGCACCCAGTCCCACTTCGTGCAAGCAAGCGCTCTGACTCTGCCCATGGCTTGGAGGGCTACCTTCCTGAGCCTGCTTCTCCCTTTAACCTTCTAGATCGCCCTGCACTGTTGATGGTGTGCTGTGTATTGGGGTGGTCCAGGCAAGAGGGATGGAGGATAGGAATGGGGCTAGGCCAATGGGAGGTGAAGGGGAAGGAGAGAGGGCCGTGGAGGAAGACGTGCAGACACCTGGTGCCTGTGAGCTTCAGCCGGCACAGTGGCTGGGCTGAGGATGGACGTGGGGGGCAGAGAGGAGCTGCTGCAGGGGCAATGATGGGCAGAGCCAGCCTTTGGCTTGTGAGGTGTTGGATGGAGGAGGCGGGAGGAGGCCGGTGCTGGCTGAGGCGCTCACGAGGGTGCTCAGGCCTGCAGTGCAGCTGAGGGCGGGGACCCTCATGTCATTCTGTGCTGCTGGGAAGGACAATTGGTACAACCTCTCTGGGGGAAATCTGGCCATGTTTATAGAAATTACAGCTGCCATACCCTAGTCTCGGCCACCCCTCTTGGACTTTGATCCTAGGACTAGATTTGTGTGTGTACGAGGTGACGTGAGCGCAGCTGTTGGTCCAGCATCGTCTGCAACCTTACAAGATGGGAAACAATAAAAATTTCAGTTAAAAGAACTAGTTGAATTATGATCCATCCACACGATGGAGGAGCGTGCGGCTTAGAACAAGAGAGGTGGCCTTTGTGTCCTGATGTGGGAGACTCGGTGAAGATGGTGGTGATGGTGAATGTGGAATAAGTACCAGGGACTGTGCTACCCTCTCTACTTGGGGCGACTCACGTATCTGAGACAGCTTGTGAAGTGAACACATCTGGGTGTGGAATTACCGAATGATCAGCTAACATTTGGTAGAAAAGGACTTTCCAGAAAATGTCTCTGGAAGTGGGAGCAAACGGAGTGCTTGGGGAATGGTGGGGAGAGAACCTGCTACTGGATACCTGGTTCTTTTTGCATTTTCTATCCTGTGAAACCTTTACCTATTCAAAAAAATCTCATTAAAAGGAAAGAGATCACGAAAGGACCATTGAATGAACTTTCTTTGGAGGAGAACCATACAAAAAGCAGTTATTCTCAACAAGCTGTGATCCCGGCAGCCACCTTCCCTTTCAAGCCAACTATTTTCACTTAAGTGGAATTAGGAGGGAGAGAGACCTGCACAGAGACAGAGAGACACACACAGAGACAGAGGGAGGAGAGCTGTCTCGGTGTCTCTCATTGCTCTCATTGCACTCCTTACGGCACCCAAGGCTCCGGCCCTCTGTTTCCTTCAGCACTTTTTCATGGACTGCAATGTGACACTCAACAGCTAGACTTTGCCCCAGAACTTTGGGCATGGGTACAACAGAAATACAGGGGTTTCTTAACCATCGTGGAAGGTATACCATGGTAGCTAAGAGATGGGGCTGTGGAGTCAAACAGACACAGGCTTGGATGCTGGTTCTAATAGACTCACCAGCTTGTGACCTTCGACCAGCCAGTCATTGTTCCTGATCCTGTCTCATCATTGGCAATATGCGCATAATAATAGTACCAGCCTCTTAGGATGGTTGCCGATGTTGGTGACAATGGCTGTCATACTCAGACCCGTTGCAGTGCTCACTCCACGTCCCTGCAGGTGCGCCTTCTGTCTGGTGTCTGAATCCAGTGCCCCTTGGATCTCACTGTGCTTGGAGAGGGGCCGGAGGGTGGGAAGGGGCACTCTGGCCTGGAGGTCCTCATTAGGAGCACAGCGTTTGCTGGTAGCCTCCTGTTGTGCTCACACAGTCCCGTCCAGAACAACTCTTTCCCTGGCCATCAGTTCAGTCAGCACTTTATTTGGGTCTCCCTCGGTTCTTCACAGCTATGTTTGTGTACGCATTCTAAATATTTGCCTAGTGGAGCCCAAATTCTCTTACCCCCCATCCCTGCTCACTCCTGGATGATTGCACAAGGGAGCTAATTAGCACCACATTTTAATGGCAGCCTCCTCTTTGGAACATGTGTGGCTTTATTTGATTTTCTTGTTGCCATCCAACCATGGAATCCTTTTGGGACTGGGCTGTGTTCATTTTACTGATGGACACCAAGAATAGATCCTAAGCTCACTTTACTGTTTCCATCCATGTGAAGAGAATTCTAGGGGATTCTGCTGTTACTGTTTTGTGTAGAAAGGAAAAAAAAAATTTCTTCAAACTTGAAAGAGAAAATTGAGTTAATAAAGGGTGACTTTTTTTTTTAACTTTAATTATTATTATTTTAAACTCCAGTAGAGTTGACATACAGTATAATATTAGTTTCAGGTGTAGAATTTAGTGATTCAACACTTCCATACATCATCCAGTGCTTCCCATGACAAGTGCACCCCTTAATACCCATCACCTATTTCACCCATCTCCCCTCCTGGTAACCAGCAGTGTGTTCTCTACAGTTAAGCGTCTGTTTCTTGGTTTCTCTCTCTCTCTCTCTCATTTTCTTTTGTTTGTTTTGTTTCTTAAATTTCACATATGAGTGAGATCATGTGGTATTTGTCTTTCTCTGACTGACTTATTTCACTTAGCATAATACCCTCTAGTTCCATCCACGTCATTGCAAATGGCAAGATTTCATTCTTTTTTATGTAATATTCCATTGTATATATACACCACCTCTTCTTTATCCATTCATCCATTGATGGACTCGGGCTGCTTCCATATCTTGGCTATTGTAGATAATGCTGCTATAAACATTGAGGTGCACGTATGATTCCTGGATCATAGGGTAGCTCTATTTGTAACTTTTTGAGGAACCTCCATACTGTTTTCCACAGAGTGGCTGCACCAGTTTGCATTCCCACCAACGGTGCAAGAGAGTTCCGTTTTTTCCACACCCTCGCCAACACTTATTACTTTAGGGTGACTTTTTTTTAATGTTTAGAATATTATGATCACTTACATACTATGTCTGTGGGTCCAAGAGCCTCACGCATTTCTGTGGAACTGAGATTTTTCTAGAGATTCCACGTCCTCTACACTGAAGGGGAAAACAGCTCTTCTCCCTACGTCCCCATCATGGCAGCTGGATGTGTTGGTTATCATTGCTGTGTAACAAGTTATCCCCAAGCATAGCCACTCAATACAACCACAGACATTTACTGTCTCCCACAGTTTCCGAGGGAATTGAGGAGTAGCTTAGTGGGGTGCCTCTGGTTCAGGGTTTCTCTTGATGAGGTGGTAATCAGGATGGTGGTCAGGGTGTCCGTCTCATGTGAAGGCCCGCTTGGGGCTGGGGTCTGCTTCTGAGACAGCTCCTCACATGGCCGTGGGCAGGAGGTCTCAGATTCTTGCCACATGGGCCCCTCCATGGTGCTGGGCATTTTAGACACTATGTTATAGCAAATACAGATTCTGAATTGTATTTCTGGGAGTTGTATTTTATTTTATTTTAGTCATTTTCCTGGACTTAAGCTCTGAAACCTGTCTCCCCTGCGCTGTGCAGCCACTGCTGTCTCTGCTCAGACCTACTTGATTCTTGTTTTAATTTGCAGTCTGGCCTCCCAGTGGTCCCCTAGTATCTGAGTGCACAGCTAGAGGTGAGCTGGTAAATGTGGCCAAGGGTGTGCCTGAAACCTTGAGCCCCGAGCCTTCCATTGTGTGCGGATGGGTCTCTGTGGTTGGGGAGCATAGTCACAGCTTGGTCAGTTCTCAAGGTGCATTTGCATTCACTGTCCAGTGGGCCTCTTGGCTTCACTTCTCGGAAAGGCAGGGATGAGAGGAAAGCTTATTCTGACCTTCTATGCTGCTCTCATTTCCAGAATCTCTCTTCAGCCTCTGGCTTCTTCGCTGTTCATCCCACCAAGACCACAGCCTCCGGTCCCTGGATCTGGGGGTTCCCCTGCAGGTTTGCAGCTCACCACCATTAGCTGAGTGTGGCCCCCTGGCAGCCCAGCTGCTGGTTTCCAAAGCCAGCTCTGTGCTGATCCAAAGCCATTCTCCTTGCCCATCAAGGGTTGAGGGGATGTCTCACTCGTATGCACTCTATGGCATGTTCAGATGTCTAAAGCTGAACATGCCTTAGAGTGCATATGAGTGTCTCGGGCCTGCCGTAACCAAGGACCACACACTGGAGGCTTACCCCAAAACTGGCTTTGGGGGTCAGATTTTCTCCACTTGTCTCTGTGCTATGACAGTTGCTGTCATTGTAGGTGAGAATTCTGGCAGCTTTCCTCTATTTTCTTTCCCTGATTTTGGACTTGTAGGATCGAACTCTTAAGTTCAGCAAAACATCTTCTGGTTTCCAGACTTACCACTGTGGACCTGCTGGCTGGGACGGCTGTGAGGTGTGAACCCTGTGGAGAGGCTCTCTCCGCTTTGGCCGAACATTCATGGGCAGCTTTCTCAGCTGGACGCCTCTGCCTCTGTCCTTCACATACTAGGTGCTCAATAGCATTTTCTTGAATGCTTGAAAGTTTGGAAGGTCAGAAAGTATACACTCTAAGAACAAGTGCGGCCCCAGCTATGACCATTAGAAGGTCACCAGGACAAGAGTCCAAGCAGATCAATGCAAATGAATCAAGCATCCTGTATTTATGTTAAAAGGATGAGTTGCCACAGTATGAGATCAGGGTGAATGGGCTTGGTTGTGAAAAAATTGCAAACTGCAATGAATGAACATCAAGTTGCTGGAAAATTGCAACAGCCCTGATCACATGGGTAACAGTGGAGACCAATCTGTCTATAGCACTGTTCCCTGAAGTGCGTAGACTTTTGGTCCCCAAAGTGCCTGTTATACAAGTTCTGGGGTCCAGTCAGCAAGAAAATGTGAAAATGTGACATCCCTGTACCTCTCTTGGTGATTTGAATGCACGATGCTCATCAGTACAGTAAAGTCACTGAGAAGGCCTGCAGAAGACACAGTTGGATTTGTCACCCCATGATTGTCAAACTTATTTGACCTTGGAAACTTTTAGTAGTGTGATGCCTACAGACATTCTGTAGGATACTTTTTCATGGAACCCACTCTGGAAAATGCTTCTTCATAAGGAGGAGTGTTTCAGGAGCATTGTGGGAACCCAGCTGAAATGGTGGTTTGAGGCCAGGGTGTCCAGAGCCTGAATGGCAGAGTGGGTTAAGACCCCCAAATGTTGGGTGGGTGTCCCTGCAGGGATTTTGAAAAGGGAAGCCACGCCATCTAAGTGGCTGCTTCAGAGTCAGGCCTGTAGGGCTTGGATGTGAATTTGGACCATGTAAGAGAGCCAAGGGCCTCTGAAGGGGGTCTATGACCAGTCCATGCTTCATCTGCTGTCAGTGACACCATGAAGCACTTGTCACTTCTGGCTCTCTCCAGGTCCTGTGTTTGCAATTGCCCAAGTCACACCTAAGGAACACCTGGGAAGACCAGTGTGTGCTCAGTGGGGGCCAGAAGGTGGAGTGGAGTGAGGCCCAAAGGAAGGGGGATGTCCACGGGCCCAGCCAGAAAGAGGCTCACTGCTCACACCCTCTGTCCTCATTCGTAGGGTCCCTGTAACCACCCCTGGGCCTGGTCCTTGGCTAAGTACACATGTAGACGCCTCCGCCCAGCTCTCCATGCTGGGCCCACAGTGGGGCATGGAACGCCCATGTTTTGGCAAGCAGCAGGGGCATGTGACTTCCCCAGGGTCTCAGTAAGGGGCATGTTAGAGCCTGCATGATGAAGGGCGGCCTGCAGGCCCCAGTCCCTGCTCAACCAGAGCCCAAGTAAACGTGGCTCCAGCGATCCCAGAGCATATCAGCTGGAAAGAAGCCTAGAGGTTCTTCCAGGGCAAACTCCCTGCATTGGACTGTGGGGAAACTGAGGCTCAGAGTGGGGAAGGGATCTTCTGCAGCTGAGGTAGGCCCGGGACCCTGGGTCTGGACCTCAATTCTTGGACTTCCTTGCCCACTGCAGGGTTACTCCAGAAGTTCAGCTCCCTGGGAGTGGAGCGCTGGGACCTCCTTTCACCTTCGGGTTGGTTTATGTTGGTTGGGGAGGTGGGAAGGGCAAGAGTTTTGTTACTTAAAATTCCCTCAACTTATAAAAGGAAAACACGATGATTCTTTCTTTGAGTTTTTATATCACAAAACTTGATTTTCTAGAAACCTGATTACCTGGTGTGGTTTTCATTGCTACTGCCTATCCGGTAGGCAGTTAAAAGAAAAGATTAGCTCCTTAAAATGTTAGTTAAAAAAAGATTAGCATGTAAAAATGTTTTTTTACAGAAAATTTCAAATGTCTACAAAAGTAGAAGGAAGTTCTGTGAACTTGCCATGCAACAGCAGCTGGTGGAGCGAGTGAGCGCAAGGGAGATGCTTCTCTGTGTTTCTACCCACTCTCTCCCACCCTACCAGGCAGGGTTACTTTGAAGCAAATTCTGATACTGTATCTTTTCATCTGTCCCTAAGTCAGAATGTATCTCTAAAGGATATGGATGGCTCTTTTTCTTAAATAAAATTTTTATGTTGAGATAATTGTGGATTTATTTATTTATTTTTAAAAGATTTTATTTATTTATTTGAGAGAGAGAGCATGAGAAGGGGGGGGGGGTCCGAGGGAGAAGCAGACTCCCGCTGAGTGGGGAGCCCAATGAGGGGCTCCATCCTGGGACTCCGGGATCATGACCTAGCCGAAGGCAGATACTTAACTGATTGAGCCACCCAGGTGCCCCGAGATAATTGTGGATTTATACACCTTGCAAGAAATAAAACAAAGAGATGCCTTGCACACTCAAGATCTCTTCTTTTAGGCACAACTATGGTGTTATTATCATACCTAAAACATTTAGCAGTCATTAGTTAATATCATCCAGTATGCACACAATATTTACATTTCCCAAAGGGCTTATTGTCTCTCTTTTTAAGTGTGTTTGATGGGTTAACTTTAGTTAACTAGTTGTCGTCCTACGTTCATCACGTATGTCCAGACTGTCTCTAAAATCTAGTTAATTAACAAATTGAAAAATTTAGCAGCTTTTGCTTTTATTGAGATATACCTGACATACCGTATGATTCACCCATTTCAAGTATACAATTCAGTGACTATGTAGGAGCTTTTAATTTCAGATGCACCATGCACCCATCATGGGAAATGCAGACAGTGCTAACCTGCAGACATTGGCATGAAAGCTGTTTACAGCCGTCCTTCTCCAGTGCATGTCTCCTTTCATTATGTAAGTTTAGTAATAATTAAAAATAATATACATGTGTAGAAGACAGATGAGCCAAAACAAGGGGAAAAATTTACCCTAAATTCTGTACCTGGGCCAAACCTCCAAATCTAGTTCAGATTCCTCCCCATCCCTGGAGGTGTTCTTTTCATTTAAAAAAAAAAAAAACCATGAAATTTGGGTATCTTATACTTCGTAAGTGCCAGCCTGAGTGCTTTCTCTTCGCTAACTCTGTGAGTGGGGCCGGAATGGCAGCCAGGGGCCTTATGACCCCACCGGGGTCCCTAACTGAGGTATCCGTGGGGAGAATTCAGAGCACCGAGAACCTGGGTGGAAAAATATTGCATCTTTATTTTCCCCAGCTGCTAACTGAAATTTAGCATTTCCTTCCATTATGGATAAAGGTAACAAGCCGGGAGCACTGACAGAGTCTGCAACTTTGTCACCAGCGAAATCACAGACATTTCCTCATTGGAGGACAGGCACCACTGCTGTTTTGAACTATCATCTGAGCCCAGGGCTACTTTGAGTTAAAGAAGCTCTTAGACCCTGTGAGATCTGTGCTCCTGAAAAAGCGCATATGTGACTATATCTCAATTAAAACTAGTTTAATTACTGTATTTCAATATGATTGTTTCCTTTGTAATCTTGCAAGTTTTACGTACTTAAAAACATTCTGACAAGTGGCTCATTGGTTGTGTAAGACTTCCAAAGGAGTCCAAGTTCCCCCAAAGGATAAGAACCTCCAGATTGGAAAGAAATGTTTTTTTCTGAGTCACTGATGATTTACTCCCAATTTTTAATTTTTAAAAATTTACGACCCCTTTACAGAGCTCAGTTGCCTCCTGCTTCCCAGCCAAGCCCGTTCTCATTTTTCAGGGCCAAAGGCGAACCCGGCGCCAGGGTCCGGGGGAGAAAGGCAGCAGGAAGACAGATACTGGGATGTCTCTGTCACAGAGGGAGCTGGGCAGGGCTGTTTTCAGTGGCTGCCTGCCTTCCCTTAGATGCGTACACAGCTGGCTTTCACAGCACTGAGCCTGCCCTCCTGGAGGGATGCTTTCAGGAAGGAGTCCATCTCCACGTCCACGTGTCCTGGTGTCTTTGGATGTGGGCTGGAGGGGGGTGGTGCACAGCCCCCAGAGAGAATGAGGAAGGCCCCAGCTCCCCCATGTTGAGGAGGTGATTCGCTCTCCTCTTTGCTGCTGGGCGGGAAGCCCCGGGGGCGCTGGAGGTTTATAGTGCAGCAGGTCAGCTCAGCACGGAGAAACAGAGGTGCTGTGGTGTTCACCTCCTATGTGCCGGGAGGGACAGAGCGCCTTCCCACAACACAGCCAAGGGCACATGCTGGTTGGTACGGCTGCAAGTTCTCCCCCAGGCCTTCTGCCACGGGGCCCAGCCCATGGTTTTTCTATTACAGCATCGCTCTTGATGTTCAGGAGGTTCCCTTTGAAGGCAGAGACTTCAGGAAACCAAATTCATTTATTCATTGGCCAAATACTGAGCCTTAGGGCATGGTGTTTGGCTCCAGGAATGTGTCGGGGAGAGAAGCAGGGGTGGCGCCTGCCTCATGGAATTTCAAGTGAGCGGGGAGACAGATGATTGGAAAGGAAATTTCACCATCTCTGGTGACGAGTGCCCCAGAGGACAGAGTGCCATGCTGGAAATTAATGGAAGGGGACCTGGCACGGCCTGGGAAAGCCTCTTAGAGCAGGTGACATCTGAGCTGTAACCCGGAGGGTGACAAGGGTCCAGACATGAAAGGGAGAAGGAGGGACGAACATAGATGGAAGGCAAAGCTTCTAGCAGGGCCCAAAGATGAGAAAGGGACTTGGTGCAGGGAAAGGCCAGCATGGCTGGAGCGTGGTGAGGGAGGTGGGCAAGGTCATGGGGTATCTGCTTGTAGCCCATGGGGCCGAGTTTGCATTTCATTAGCAGTTTCAAGCAGGGTTGTGGCGTAATCTGACGGAGCGCTGCGGGCGGGCTGCTATGTTGTGAGCGTCTGTGTTTTCGTGGAATGGGAAGGTGGTCTGATTTCCGGGATTCTTAGCTGGGCCAGCACCCAGCCTGCTGAGAGTCAGATGCAGCCAGGCACGGTTTCCCCTGGAATCGTTCTAGGTAGAACCACTGCTGTCCTTACTCTCCTTCCATAATGCACAGTGCCCGAGCTGCCACCGCCCTGCCCTCATGCCCTCGGCACTCACCTTCCAGGGAGCGCTCATGACCGTCTGCACGGACCCCCCCACCCCGCCCCGGCCGGGTAGATCGGAGATGCTGGGGGTCCTCAGTCAGCAAGGGATGGGACTGGAGGATAGATACCCCCGGCCCCTCACCCCTGGGAGGAGTGTGTCAAGGCTGGTCCTGCACCATCTTCCTGGGGTCCCCGGCAGGACTGAGCTGCTCACAGATAAAGCTGAGAACTTCAAGATGTGGCAGCAGAGCATTACGCCACGCACGGCCCCCAACAACCGCTCAGGATGCACCGTGGTCCCCTCCATCTTTTCTTCTCATAATTCTGCTTCCTTGTTTGTTTTTACTAGTTTTTATTTTCATTTTTCTTAGCCTAAGCTAGTTGGAGTGGCTTTTGTGAGGTGCACCAAGAAAGTGCTGATGAGGCCGGTATGACTGGGTTTGGGGGAGCCTCTCCCGTGCCGGTTTCTTCTACCGCAGCAGAGCTGCTCGGGGGTAACACCACAGTCACCCCGGTGGCAGAAACCCCAGGAAGGTCCAGCTCAGGGGGCGTGTGTCCGCGAAACCACTTCGACCCATGGCTGTCTGGCCTGAGGGTCTGTCGGTCCTGGTGCTGGTGCTGGGCCGTCTGTCTCTGCGCGGCTACATCTCAGCTTGTGTTTTAGTGAGACATGCCTACCTTTCCAAAAGCCCAAGGCTGCAACCCTCCAACCTAGCTGGTGCTTCCAGGGTTCCAGACTCGCAATTCAGAGAAGAGAAGGGATGGAACGTCGTGAGCAAAGCCGGTCGGTGTAAGAGGGGAACCTGTCGCCCGGCGGGGCAGACAGAGCGAGTGGGTTTCACTTCAGCACACGCTCTGATCGACTGGTAGAACGTTCCAGAGGCCCGCGACTGAAGTGTGTCGAGGATACAGAAGGAGAAGGAGTAGCTAGAGCACATGGCTCTTGAATGGAGTTTTCTTGCTGGCCTG
Organism: Mirounga leonina; assembly: GCF_011800145.1. Classification (NCBI taxonomy): domain Eukaryota; kingdom Metazoa; phylum Chordata; class Mammalia; order Carnivora; family Phocidae; genus Mirounga; species Mirounga leonina. Next base: position 2,301,553 of record NW_023270469.1, read on the forward strand.
AGTGCCTCTCCTTCCCTGGTGGGTTTTCCCAGCGTTCTCTGGGGCTGGTTTCTCAGGAGAGCTGTGAATGCTGGCCGACGGGGAGACAGGAGCAGTTTTCTACGCTGGCCCTCCCATCCGACACATTGTCCCCTGACGCGGGCGTCACTCAGTCCTGCTTCCTCCTTGACCCCAGCGCGGGTCACCTTTGCTGCCCTGAGTGCTCGGAGCCTTCCGACAGGGGAAGCCTTCTGCGCGGCCCCGGTGCCCATTCTCAGGCACTGGTCTTGTCTGTGACGTCACCTCTCCAGCTCGGTGCCGCAGCCGGGAAGCACGCCGGGCATACGCCCTCTCTCAGACGCGGCACCATGCTGCTCGCCAAAGGGGGACCCAGAGCGGCTGCTCACCTGTCACGTGCCAGCGTGGCCAGTGTCCGAGCCCTCGCGATCAACCGCGTGACCGGCTCCCGAGGAGGGGGCGCTTGGGGGGGCAACATGAGGGCTCCGAGCTGAAGAGTGCGAGGGATTTGTGAGTTTCCTTACGGAAGAGACAGCGAGCTCAGCAAAACGGTTGATGGGCTTCGGAGCAGACAGACCTGGGTTCGGATTCTGCCTGTTCTCGCTAGCTGACTTCTGTTGGTCTGCCTTCCCGTCTGTAAAATGGGACTAACAGCAGCACGTCCCTCACAGCTGTGTCCGCAGGACTAAACAAGAAGGCAGCTCACATCACAGTGCCAGGCACGGAGCAGGTGCCTTCCACATAGCCTCTGTTGTCCTGGTGGGCGTGCGGAGTTTACGCTTGGCACATTGTAAGTGCTCAGTAAATCGTGATAGTAAGGACTATATTAATGAATGGTGATAAATGGAGTATTTGCAATTTGGCCTGCCCTGGGCAGTCCAGGTAAATGGTCCCCTGGGCTGACCCCCCATCTTGAGGTTAATTCCTGAGCAGCAGGGACCGATGAGGGAGAAGACAGCTTTGTTTGGTGACAGAAGTGAGCCCAGCTCACCAGCCTCTGCAAAGCCATCTCTGGGATGGTGGCTAATCAGCCTGATGGGGAGGCCCAGGCCTGGGGAATGTTTTCTTTCCATCTGTCTCTCAGAGACATTTCTTGCCAACCAGGGCGTTGGGAAGGCGGGTGGGGAACAATGGAACGCGTTGTCCTGCCTCCCGTTGACTCAGCCGCCCGGCAGAGTTCACTCAGCGTGTAATCCTTGAGGCATGCGGAGCCTGCGGCGCGGCTGCCGAGGGAGGAGGATGAATCGCCCCCTGTGTCAGGGAATTGGAAACAGATTGCTGGATGGGCCGGCATGTCCCAGGTGGCCTCTCCCGGGTCCTGGCGGGGCACCACTGAGGGGTGTCTGAGAACACCGGGCTGGCAGAGCGTGCAGTGGTCAGGTGGGGCTCACCTGGAGGACTTGGACACCCAGCAGTATATGGTGTCCTTCTCCGTCTTGTCTGATTTTATGTTTTGATGCTTATGTTCATAGCAGAGGCTGCTCTCTGGGGCAGAGGGAAACAGTGCCCAGTGGGCTCAGACTGGAACAGGAGGTCAGGAGTTAGGGAACCGGGGTCAGTGAGCCTCGTCGGAGACCCGTGGTGTGACCGTGGCCTTGTCACTCTCCTGCTCCGGGTCTCAGGTCCTTATCTGTAACACAAAGCGAGGTGTGAGAAGCCACATGGTGTTGCACTGAGGAGGCAGGGAGGGACTGTCTTCCCAAGAGGAGACAGAAGGGCCAGAACGCTGGAAGGGGAGAAATTTAGAGATAATTTCATCCAGTAGTTCCTTACCCTGAATGCACAGCTGAGTCACCTAGGAGTTAAAATACCAATTCCCAGGCTCCCTCCCGACGGCTCAGGCAGACTGGGGGCTGGGGGCTGAGAATGGAACACAGACACTCTCCCTTTGTGACTCGATGCAGAGCCAGCTGGAGGGGCCGAATCAGCTTTTTGCTGCATAGCTGAAAAGGTTTAACAATGTCAAACGCCCCCAGCGCTCCCTGCACCTTCCCTTTCCCTCCTTCCTCCGTGGCCACCTGTGCAGGGCGTGGCTACAGCCTCCTACCACATCCGGGCTTGCCCAGTCCTTCAGGTGGCCTCAGGTTCTTCCCCTGCAAACCAGGGGACGAGGGCAGGCTCATTCTAGGCTGGCTGTGTGACCAACGAGAGAATGTGTGCAGCCCTGTGTACTTCGAGTCCCTGTTGCCGTTCCTCGTGGCTCTCTGCTTCCTTGCTGTCTGCTGGGCTCTGAAGCGCCAAGCAGTCGCTTTGAACAGAGATGTAAAGAGAGAGACTCAGAGAGACAGGTGCTATAGCTGATGCTCATCTTTTTGAGAAGCCTGTCAGATGGAGGTTGGCCAGGAGGGAGGCAAAGAGGGAAATGTATGGCTTTCTACTTCCTCAGGACGGGGACACTGTGGGACACTGATGGGGCAGCCCCAGTTGGCTCTAGGAAGTTGGTTCCCAGGTCCCTCACCTTTTGGGAGAGGGATTAGCTTTACTGCTCTGGAGTTTTGGATTGATATGGACTCTTTGTTATTAGCAGTAATTACAAGCATTTAACAATAATGATGGCGGGGCGGCTTGTAGGACGTGCGGGGCTCCAGACTGACACTCATTCCAGGGCTTGTGTCTTAATAGACAGTCTGAGTGACTCCAAATCAGAGTGTCATCACCATCCTGGTGGCCCAATCTCATGCAGTCCTGCTGACACATGCTGCATCATCAGTGGCAAGGCCTGGCCATAGAACCTGGCGTAACCCAGAGGTGCAAGCCCCCAAGCTCCTTAGAGCATCTGGTCGACCCCTCATGTGGAGGGCTGGAGGATGGGAGAGAATGAGGACCAGGGCTCGAATGGGTCCCCTCCTGGCTTGGGCGGCATTGCCTAGGGGGCTGGTCCCAGCCACTGGAGGGAGTTTAGGAAATTTTGAGAAAGGTGCCCCAAACTGTGGTGCTCAGTGAGGTAGGGCCCTGGGGTAAGGGTCCTGCTTGTCCAAGTCTAAGAGTGATAGGATGTTCTATCTGTATATCATTACAATTATACAATTATAATACTTTTTATTAGAACCCTGGTATTTTATGACAGTATTATCTTTTTTGTTATTTGTTGGCCATTGTATTAGTTGGGATCAGATTCAGCTATGAGTGGTAGAGGCAAGAAAAATAGTGCCATCACGATGAGAGATGCTGCTTTCTTGCTTGTGTCATGGGCTGCCTGGACTGGTGGGCACCGCTGCTGTGCAGTCCGGGGGGCGACCGGGCCCCCCAGCTCAGCCCTCTGCCCTCCCAGGATGCAGCCCCCATGGACCAAGATGGTGGCCAGCCCGTCCGAGTTCCCGGCAGCAGAATGGGGGAAGATGGTATTTTGTTCCTCTGCCAGAGGGGCTCACTCTGCATCACTTTTGATTAGAAGGGCACTTAGCCGTGATCAAATCCACTTTGTGAGGCGCGGGGTGGGAGGTGATTGCTCTGTGCCGGGACTCGGAATAGCAGCTGTCTCCAGGACAGTCTGAGCCCCAAGCTCCTGGCACGGGCCAGTGCACTCAGGCACCGTAGAGCTCCCTCTCCCCGTTCCCACACTCCTGCTGGCCTCCCTCTCCCACCCTGCGACTCAGGCTCTTCTCGCCCTCACCTTCTCCCTCTCTCTCTGGTGTTTATGATTTGCTCTGCTGGAAAGTAGCGGCCCTGACCCTACCCCATGGGGACGAGGAGAGCTAGGGGCAGGGGCTCTGATGGGGGGAGGAGGGGTGCCCACAGACGGCCACCCACCACACAGGAATGTCCCTCCGCAGCCCTGGACTTGCTCTCTGTCCTGTGATGCGCTAACATTTGGATATTCTCCTGAAGGGTGTGTGAGTCATGCTCGAAGCTCACCTCTGCCCCCCCCCCTCCTCTTCCAGCCCCCTGCTGCCTCGAGGTCCAGCTCAGGTCAGCAAAGTGCCTGTTTATTCAGCACTTCCCACGTGAAGTATTTGGGATTATTTCCCTGGGAGAGTTTGCCAGAACAAATTAGGGGATCAGAATGTTCAAGTGTTGTCAAGGTTCTTGGGAATGGTTGCCAATTTGCTTCCTATTCCCATGGGCAGGGCAGGAAACTGCTGTTTTTACCGTGTCCTCGCCAGCACTGGGTATTATATTTTTTCATGTTTTACAAGATGTACCCTTTGGAGACCAATTTTTCTCATAGGCGGTTATCCTCCGAGATGAGTGGACTGGGCTCTCCCGGGTCTCAGGCTGAGCAAGACTCGTGGAGGGAAGGCAGGGGCTGCTGAAGGGAAGGAAGGTGGGAAGATAGGGACCCTCGTGCTCTGCTGGACAAAGTATAACCCCATGCAGACCTTTGGGAGCTCACGCTGGTTCTTTCTGCTTGGACAGATGAAGCCTGTGTGTACTTCACTCGGCATGCCTCTCCCTGACAGACATCCGCCAGTCCACAGAACCTGTGAATGTGTTTCCCTATGCAGCAAAAGGGACTTGTCAGATGTGGTCAAGTTAAGGACCCCAAGGTGGGGAGATGGTCCTGGGTGATCCCAGCTCAGCGTCATCACAAGGGTCGCTGTAAGAGGTGCATAAGGGACCAGAGTCAGAGAGGGACCGTGATGAGGGAGGCAGAAGTCAGGATGATGTGGCCGAGAGCCGAGGATGTGGTGCCTCTGGACTCTGGGAGAGACAGGAAACAGGTTCTCCCCGGGAGCCTCCAGAAGGGCTCAGCCCTGCCTACACCTTGACTTGAGCCCCCTGAGACCCATTTTGGATGCCGCCTTCCAGAATAAACTGGAGGCAGTGAAGTTGTGTTGTCTTAAGCCATCTGTCGCAGCCCCAGGAGTTGAATGTAGCCAGCGGCTCTGCTTCCGTGCATTTCACGAGTCCTCACGGGGGCGCGGGTGAGGGTGTTTTTGGTAGAGCAGGAGCTGTGGAGAGTTGGTGAGACCCCTGGAGAGTGGTGGGGGGCGGTGGCACACTGCGCAGCAGGCTGCAGGGCTTGGAGAGGGCAGACCGGCTGTGCACAGAGCACCATGGGGCGGGGAGACCCCTGTGCTGAGCAGGCTGACGAGGCGACACAGCGGCCATGACGATGATAGCGCCAAGTGAACATCCAAACACCAGGGGGAAGGCTCTGTACCCGCACGGTGTGTGGATGTGGCTCAAACCCGTCTCTGGGCCTGTCTGTCATGGCCTGAATCCGTGGTCCCAGGGTGTCCCTAAGGGCCCTTTGGTCCCTTCGGCATGGACTGAGTGTCAGCGCAGGTCTGGGTCCCCTGATTCAGATGTTCTGCTGTGCTGACCGCGTCAGAGGCCCGGGCTGTAGCAGCAAGACCAGAGAGGAGGGACGGAGGCTGCTGGCCTGCATACCGATGAGCTGGCCCCGGTCAGCTGGGTGCAGATGGGCCTCCCCTCCCAGGCCTGCTGTGAGCTCAGGCCAGGGGCAGCAGGTCCAGTGTCCCCGGTCCCTGCTTCACCCCTGCCAAGGCCACCTGCAGAGACGGGACAGAGGCCTCCTGCTTGGGAGGTGAGAAGCAAGTCCACTCATACCACCCGCCTCAGCACTGCCTCAGCCAGCCTTCTAGATAAACACAGCAGTGTTTAAAGAATCCGCGGGGAGGTGTTTTGGCCTGGAGGGAGGGAAGGTTCCGGGCCTCACTCTGAGCCAAGCCAGGACCCACCCATTCTTGGGATGGAGTAAAGCCATCGTCCTCTGCGTCTCGGTGCCGTTTCTCGGTCCTGCCAAGGTCCTGCAGCGGGAGGCGGCTCTTGATCACGGAGCTGCGTTTGGGCAGACTCTGGGTCCCCCCCGGAACACAGGGCTTCATGGAAAACTTGAGCCCTGAAGCACTCACAGAGGAAATTCCAGGGTGCGTTTGCTGACGGACGTTTCTTGGAAGGTGGCTGGTTACATTGGCACCGTCCCAGCACTCTTGCTCTCCCCTTCCTGCCCTCCCACTCCCCAACTTCTCTTTCTCCCTCCAAAGAAAAAAATATCAAAACCAGAGACAAGCCAGAAAGCACAACCAAGCCGACCTGAGAGAACCCTACTTAGTCAAGAAAAATGACAAACCCTTCAGGGCATAAAATCACCAGGAGCTTGTCTGCGATCTAGTTAGAAGAAAGGCCGTCCCTGCGCGGAGGGCCACACGCAAACATTCTCTAAGCTGCCAACTTTCGAGTACCTACGATACACCCATTTTGTTTTGGGGTTTAACTGAGGCCTAGCTTAAATACAATCCAGTGCACTCTGTGGAGTGTGCAGCTCAGCGAGGTGCTACGTATGTGTCCCCTGAGACACACAGAGCCCCCCGGCACGCTTGGGGGCCCTCATCCTCCTTCCTCGTCAGCGCCCTTCGTTCCAGCTCACCGTGACCCTGACTTCCACACTCTTCACTTGCTGCTCTTGAACTTGGCGTCCGTGGAATCACACAGCAGGTCCTCCTCTGTGCTGGCCTCTTTCACCTGTTGTCAGTCTGACGTCCGTCTGTGTGCTGGGGTGTGGCCGGTCTGCTCCTCTCTCGCTGCACAGAATTCCGTTGTGCGAGCATGCGCCCGTGTGTTTACACGTCCCCCTGCTGACACACACTTGGGTCATTTCCATTTTGGGGGACACTTTGAATAAAGCGTCCACGAGCCTTGGTCCTTGGGGTCTCCATGCCACGGTAGCCCCACGGCGTGCATACAGTTGTTAGCATCCCCAAGTCAGAGGTGGGGAAACTGAGGCACGACAAGTCTTAGTGCCTTGTCCAAAGTTCCAAAGTAAGGAGCAGGGTTGGGATTCCGGCCAGATCCATGCGCTGGAGAACACAGCTCTTTGCAAAAGGCACAGCATTTCAGGAGCAAGGTGGCCTAAGACTCCAGGGCTGTGACGCATGGGCAATTTGTCTGGGTGAAGAATTCCCCTCTTCTTCCTTGGCAGGGGGCTCTCTGGCCCATTCCTCGCTCCCCATCCTTGCTGTCCCCACCCAAGCCCAGCTGTGTGCTCACGGCCCGAGAGAGCCCCTGACAGCTGTATTAGATGTTCCAGGGAAATGCAGGCTTGCTCTCAGCTGCTGGAGGAAAGCCTTGCAAATCCTGTGACAAACAGCTCTAATCTGGTGTTTAATGTGGAGCCTGATGTCGGCAGCAGCGAGTGAGGGCACGGGCTTTGGGAAACACGATCGGTGCCAAGCCTGGGAGCGTGCATCTGGCCCTCACCGGGCAGCCACTGCTGATCCCCCAGCTGAGCATGGCTGGAGGCTGGACGGCTTCACTGTGGCCTCATGGGCTGGGTTTGCTGACCCCGGGTGGACGTGAGCAATAATGAAATGACCCCAGTGAGTGTGAGCTGGCTTGTTGTTTTCCATTGTTCACAACTGGGGCTCATGACCTGAGCAGTCTACCCCATGGGTCCCTTATCTGCGTCCCTTATCTGAGACCCTGGGGGCCATATCTATTTCAGAACTCAGGATTTGTTGGATTTTAGAATGTTAAATCATTGCTTATATTGTATATCATTAACAGCCCCGTGGGATCCTGGGCATTCTGGGTAATGAAACTCACGGAGTTTCTGCAGCAAACCGTACGGATAAGCAGCCTTGAGCAGCCTCACCACTCTCTTCAGGGACGGTCTGCTGCAAGTTGGGGAAGAAACTCGCATGATTTGGGAGCTGGCGACACAGGGTTGGGTCGTGGGCTTCAGACCGCTGTGAGATGGATGAGCCCATCCAAGAAGAGTGCGTAGAGCAGATGCAAGGGACACGCTGTTCATAATCACAGTGTGAGTGCGTGTGCATGTGGGCTGTGTGTGCGTGTGGTGGGTATGTGTGTCACTTTGATTTTGTCGTTGTTTTCATCCATTTCTTGCTCACGAGTATGCCATTCGGGGCAGCTCATCTCTGCGTGCCATCTGCCAGGGAGGCTTGGAAGCTGCAGGTGATTGATGGCTGGGTTCTGGGACCATCTGAAGGCTGGCTCACTCACGTGTGTGGCGGGTCATGCTGCCTGTTAACTGGGGACTCCGCAGCACTCTGTTAGCCCGCCCTCTGCCCCTGGTCTTCCTGTGGCAGCCTGGACTCCCTCTCAGCAAGAGCACTCATCTAGACGTACAAGGTGGATGCGAATGGCATTGTTAGGGTCTAGGCTTGGTGGTCATTTCCATCAGACTTTACTGGTGGAGACAGTCGCAAAGCTCCCCCCCGCCCTGCCAGGGTTCAAGAGGAGGGGACATCCCAGCATTACATCCACAGGAAGACTGTGTGACACGGGATCAATTGTGGTGGTAATCTTAGAAAAATCCCTGCCTGCCACAGGAAGCCCCTCTGGGAGTCTCTCAGGCCCGTGCAGTCCACAGTGTGCTGCCCGGGAGCCCGTGGCCACCTCCAGTCCCAGGGTCCTTTAGGCTAAAGATGGTTAATGGTATCCTTATTAGTGGTAAGCTTGAAAAAATTTAAATATAATTTTATAATATATTTATTTACAAACCTAGGTATATATTTTATATAATTATATTTTATTTATTATGTACTTATAATAAAATTTCCACATCTATAGTATATTATATATTTATGTTTTATTTATTTTTAAAAACATTTATTTTATAGGGGCACCTGGGTGGGTGGCTCAGTTGGTTAAGCATCCGACTCTTGATTTTGGCTCAGGTCATGATCTCAGGGTCATGAGATCGAGCCCCACGTCGGGCTCCATGCTGGGCATGAAGCCTGCTTAAGATTCTCTCTCTCCTGCTGCCCCTGCCCCTCCCTGCTCTCTCTCAGTCTCTCAAAAAATTTTGTTTTATTTTATACAGTTACTGTATTTGTATTACTTTCACAGAACAGTTTTTATATTCTACATATAACGTATATAACATAGTCACATTTATATATGTAAAATATATTTATTTATATATAAGCTTTTTGTAATGATTATAAAATTTACCACTTTAATTACTGGTGATCCTTTAATAAGACTAGAAATTTATGATCATACTGGGATTGTCTGTCAAAATGTTGGTTTTTCACAAGTAGTTTCAGTAGGAATCACACCTCTTCCAGGAGTAAGAATTTCCTGGAGGTACTTATAGGGAGTATTTCTAGGGCTATTTCAGCACAAGTGGGGACAGTTACTGGCAGGGAGAGGGGAGCATTTGGAAGATTGGTACTGAAAGTCTCCAGCTAGTGGGTTGTCCTAGGTTAGAATGGTTAAGAAAAAAAAAAAAAAAAAAAAACACACCAAAACCTTTTCACAGGCTCGTGGGTTGCTGAGACACAAGGGAATGGACCATCCAACTTAATTTTTCAAGAAAGTCGTGGGCACCCAGAGCTGGAGGGAGGCTTGGGGATCAGGTGATCATGTGCCCCTTAAGTTGGGGTGCACATAACCCCAACGATAGGCAGAACGGGCAAGAGAACTACAACATAAACATACTAGGCTTTGGTTTTCCCTAGATGCCAAGTAATCTAAAACATTTTCAGTATGCAAACAAACATGGATATATTTTGGAGTAGAATGTAGAATCTCCATAATTTTTTAGGGTAAAACAGAAGACTTCAAAGAAATTCCATAGTGGCAGCAGCCTGGCTTGAGGGAAAATCATGGCTACCTCCCACCCACCCCTCCAAGGTCCTTGCTTGCTCTCTGCCAATGGGGGGCACTTCGGGAAAAAGCATGAGAAGCCTTCTGCTAGCTGGCAGTTCCTACTTTGTGTGAGCTCGCTACAACACTAGTTCCTGGGGCAAGAAGTGCTGAGAACAGAAAGGGAGGGAGGGAGGGAGGGAGGGAGGGAGGAAGGGAGCCGAGAGGAGGAGGTTGCTGTATGCGGGGAGGGGTCTCCCAGAGGAGCTGGGGCTGCTGCCTGCAGCCCCCAGCCACATGGCCACTGACCAGAAATCCGCCTGGTCTGTCCTGTGGTTGTAAACACACACTGGTTTTCGAAGGCTCAGTATGAGAAAGAAGAATTCAGAGGATCTCATTCATTATTTAGATCGATTGTACAGTGAGATGACAATATTTGGGGTATATTAAGTTAAATAAATACATTTCATTTATTTCTTTTTATTTCTTTAATGTGTCTACTAAAAAATTAGAATTATTTATGTGGCTCGCATTATGTATTTTTTTTATTGGGTGTATTGGGCTAGAGTGTAATGTAGTAGATCTGATGTAATAGACCACAGACCCATGTCCTTCCTATAACATCTTGGGAGACTAGTTTTGGGCAAAACAGGCTACTGAACAAAGTGTTTTACGTGAAGTCCGTCTTTTTCCTGACCTCCAAACAAACAATGGCCTTGCCCACCTCCACCCTTTTGTTGACCCTGTTGTGCTGGGAATTCCCACTTCCCTTGACTATTGCAAGCCAACCCATCCTTCAACACACAGCTCAAGTCTCTCTACTGTCAAAAGCAGTCTTAACAAGCTTGTCTGCCAATAATTAATGTGATCAATCAGTAATTCACTCATCAATATTCTGTTCTCTTTTCGTATGTGGTTAAAAGCAATGGCATGAGTTTTAGTTGTTTTTTGGGAGGTTGCCCAAAGCCTCTTGTTGTTCAGGGGAGGCTCGGAGGTGAGGTGCTTGCTCAGGCTCACACTGGAAGGGAGCGGGAAGGCCAGAACCCAGTAGGGGAACCAGTGAGTCGTGCCACACTTCTTCCCAACGCTCAGTTCATTCAACTGCACAGGGCTGGATATCCCCATCCATTTACCACAGTCCCACACCCTGTAGCAGAAACTATCGGTTAGGGGCATCAGAATCCCCACCAGTGCCTTTCTCTAGCTGCAAAGGCCTGCATGAGCCAGATAGGTGCTTCCTCTTCCTCCCTTGATATCAGGGGGTGCCAAGTGACTCCATTCAGGTCAATAAGCCAGAGGAAAGTCAGCAGAGAATTTCAGGGAAGAGTTTTATTCCTTGATAATCAAGGAAAAGAAGTCATGTGAAGGGTCATGAGAAGAGATTTTTTTTTTTTTAATTGTCCTGGCCCTGCCACTGAATGTGGTTGAGGTGACTGGTGTTGCAGCAGCCATCTTGGGACCATGAGGGATAACGTGAGGGGGAGAAGTTGAGGGTGGCAGAGCAGAAAGATGCAAAGGGCCTGGGCAAGGATGACATTATTGTGTTGCCAACACAACCCCAGGACCACCTACTCATGGACTTTTAAAAATGTGATACAACTGCATGTTTTTTATCATTTAAACCATCTTTAGTTGAGCGTTCTTTTCCTTGTACCAGAACGCCTCCTAACTGGTAGGCATTCCACATTATCGTAGAGGAAAAGAACTCATGCATTAACCATCATACGTAGTATAAATTAATGTTTCCACTGAAGCAGAAAGCAACAGTCTTACCTTGCCCAAGTATTGACCAATCCGAACTTGAATATTCTTAGCAGCCACGGCTTCTTGAGGCCAGGCCTGGTGGCACTTGAATGACTGTCTCATTTAAGTGTCTTGAACACTCTGTGGGGTAGGCCTTGGAACCACCTTTGCGGAAGAGAGAACCACGGCTCAGAGGGGTGCTGTCGTATGTCCAGGGTCCCACGGCAGGTATTGAGCTGTGGGAGCCGAGTTGGAGCCCTGACCACCACCCTGGGCCTCTCAGGCTTCTGTGACCCGAGCTTCGTGTGTGTCTTTGTAATGAAGCCAGCACGTGTTCTCGGAATAGTCTCTCTCCAAATAACACCAGTGGAGATGTGGGGACAAAAGATAGAAAGAAAAGAAAAAGAAGAGAAGACCTAATGTGCCCTCTGTCAAAGGACACGCCTGCCACCCACTCCCAGGCAGGCTACTCACTGTGTATTTGGGGCTGCATTAAAGATGTCAGCTGTGGTGAGTTTTTCTTTCCTGCAGGTAGGCAGTTTCTAAATGGACACATCACATTCTTGATCTCAAAATAACACATGAAAGACATAAAAAAGAAGAAATGTTCAGTAGGTTTATAGTCTTTCCCTTAAGCCAATAAACAGAGGAGGCAAGAATGTAACAGTAGAGACAAGGTGACCAACCTCCAAGCATAAAACTTGCTCATCAGAGAAGCTGAAAAGTGTTCATGGAAGGGAACTTAGTTCTGCTCAACATCAGTCCGGGATACACTTGTGGAATACATCCGTCTTCTTGTGAGAGATGAAATGAATTTGCTGTTCTGCGAATAACCTAATCTTTCACAGCCTGTGGTCTCTGTAGACACAGATCAATGAAACAATCTTGGCAACTGGTGTTTTAGCATTTTTTCCTGTTATTGGCACAGTCAGATGTCTCAAGAACCACCTTCCCCAACATCCTTTGTTCCCAGTAGAATTATGGATGAATTTCTTTTAAACTCTCAAAAACAGAAACAAAAGAGGGGCCACGTATATAAAATATTAGAAACAGCTTGATTTTCTGTATTAGAATGAACATAACTGGATCCCAAACTTTGACGATGCTGATAATATGAAGCATTTTCAAGTGCTGACTGTCTGACGAGCATCGTGAAATGTGCCAGCGTGCGTTAGTTCCCTACATCCTTGCAGAAACCTTGTAAGTTACTTCCAATATTACGGCCCTTTTACAGATGAAGAAAGTAAAGTTTAAATCCCCCATTTGATGTCACAGAGCCAGGATCAGAAGAACTTGCGTTTAATTTTAGGTGCGTCTGACCCTGGAGCCCTCTCCCTAACTGCTCATCTTTTCGGAAACGAGGTGTCTTGCTTTGGAGTCCCGCGGGAGCCGACCCTGAGTCAAGGATCTGGGTGCCTTCATTTCTCACATGCACACACCTAGGAGGAGGATTGTTCACAAGGCGACTGTATATTTCGTTTTGTGAAATCGACAAGCAGTTAACTAGAATGGTGGCACCGTTGACACTCGCAGCCTAGGAGAGGTCCAGAGGCCCGGCCAGTTGACATCATCAGTCTCCTTGGATCTCAGCCATTCTGGTGGACGTTAGTGTTATCTCAGTGTTTGCATTTTCTCAGGGGAAAGACATGTTTCACACTTTTTCACATGCTTATGGACCATTTACATCCTTTGCGAGTTGCTTCTTCAAGGCTTTGGCCTATTTTTTACTTGACTGCTTTACCTTTTTTCTTATTGATTTGTGGACGTTCTTTCTATATTGAGTCCGTTCTCAGATATGTGTTTTACAAACATACCCTCCCATTTGTGGCTTATGGTTCTGCTTGTAAAATTGTTATCTTTTGGGGGCACCTGGCAGGCTCAGTCGGTGGACTGTGTGACTCTTGATGTCGGAGTTGGGAGCTGGAGCCCCGTGTTGGGTGTAGAGGTTACTTAAAAAAATTGTTATCTTTTGACGAACAGAGGTTTTTAATTTTGATGAAGTACAATTTAGCGGTCTTCCTTTTTGATTAGTGCGTTTTCTGTCCTGGGCAAGAAATCTTTGCTTCTCCATCGATCTCTAAAGCATTGGTCCCCAAATGCCTCTGGGTTTTCCTTGAGGGTGTGAGTTCAACTGGCATTCGTGAAGGATAGGCTAGCTTGCTCGTTCCCCGGTCCCGGCATCCATTCCTGGATTCTGGGCCTTAACTTCTCAGAGGGAAAGCTGCATCCTGCATCATGTGGGGCTTTGGGAAAGAGGCATGTGTTTATGGACCTTGGATGAGTGGGTGAGGTTCCTGTCTCCACTAGAAAGTAGACCCATTTGGAAGAGAATTCTTTTGAAGGAAGATTTTGCTTCATTTTCAGATATAAAAGTGGAAAGGAGCTCGGTTCCACTGGGAAAGTGTGTCTTTGAGTTACTGGAGTTTTCAGACACTGCATCTCTATTTGTAAAACCAACAGTGAATGGAGGAAAGGAGAGAATGACTATTAATGTGATGGTGGCTGGGAGGGGCAAGGTGTGGTCTTCGTGTTTCCCGGGCTGTGACCCACTGAGAGGACCATGAAGCCGCTGGCCATGCAGACAGTGGCCGGGCTGGATGGTGGCCCTCCCTGGACTACTCCAGTGACAGCTTCTTCAAGGAGAAGAGCATGCTCCATGAGAACCCAGCGTTCTTTCATCATGGAGCTAAGAGAGCAAGGTACACGAGGTGTTCCCTTCCTGCTGCAGAAGGGCTGCTCTCTCCTCCGCAGTGACTACCCCCTCACCTCCTGGAGGGAAGCCAGGAAGTAAGGGAGGGAGGTGATGGAGTTCCTTCCTTCATGCCTGCCCTCCTCCCATCCCGCTTGTCTCGCCTTCCCCACCGGTCCCGTTCTTGCTGGGTTACCTCCTTGGGCCTTCAGTCTCAGCTCCGTCCTCTTCAAAGTGGGGACAGGAACGGTGCCGTCTCCTGGGGCTGCTGGTGGGCCCGGCATGATGGCCAAGACCCGCCGGTGTCACGGTGCTGCCCTTCCTGCTCCAGCTTCGCTTCAGGAAACATCATCTCTCTGGACGCCTTTTCAAATTATACATTCTAATGATTCGATTTGTTAGGAGCGAATTTATCCTTTCTCTTGGAGTTTTGTGGCTAATCACGAGGCCGACATTTGACTTGACATTTTCCTATCTGATTTTTGGAAGTACTTGCAATCTATAGAAATGAGCCAAAGCCATCTGCTTGTGAGTCTTGCCAGCAATCAGACTGTCCTCCAAGAAATACCAATGTCCGAAGACAGGAAAAGTGGCGAGAAGTGACCAGGAAGTGGATGTCAGCACCATGTAGGCAGAGGTGGGAGCAGGATTCCCATTTAGGAATTTAAGCAAACAGGAAAATGTGTCTTTTCAGCTCTACCTTGTGAAATGCTATATAAAAAAAGCAGTGGAAAGCCAAGACATTTGTCTAGGACATTTTGTATCTGTGGTCCTTCTTTAGTACCAGTATGAGTATCTTCAGTTTGTAGCTGAGGAAACTGAGCTCACAGAGGTTATGTGGCTCGCTGAAGGACACGCAGCCACCTTAGTACAGTGAGAAGGGGCTGAAATTTGTTGTGATTTACTTGAAGAAATCTAGAAACCAGGTCTTTTGTAGTGTGACGTCTTCTGACCTGTGAGGTTCCACAATTAGATGTGGTCAGAGTGCAAGGCTTGCTTCTCTTCTGACAGTTTCAGACTGTCCTTGGACAGGGGGCAAGTCCAAAGGCCAGACCTGGGCTTATGTAGGTCTATTGGGGCCCCACCGCTGGTCCTTCGTATTTGGCTAATGGTGTCCTGATTTTCCCAGGGGAGACCCTCTTCCCTAATTTCCTTCCTTCCAGTTGGGTTGGGCTGGCCTCCTCTGTCATGTTCCAGGGTTGAACACTTTCCCAAGAATTATCGATAACGATGTTCACCCCCTGAGCGTACGGGGCAGCTCAGGGATGGGCACAGAACCCACTCACTTCTGCTGGCATTACTGGGGATGCCGTCAACGCAGAAGGGCAGAGCCACAGGCCGGGGGAAAGACTGAGTCTTGACCTTGTGTGAGCCCCTTGTCGCTGACAGAGCCCCTGCCAACACAGGGGTGGAGTTGGACAGTCGAGCCTAGGGTAGAAAGAACACTATGCAGACCTTCCTGTCACTGTTCAGCCTATAATGACAAAGTTGTTAAAATAAAATTTAAAGTGTTCAGATAATGCCATTCTTTAGAGAAGATCAGGACAGTGACCCCCCTGAGAGGCCCGGCAGTGACTGTGGGAGAACACTAGGCTCTGGCCCCCGTTCTGGCTTCCCACTTCCTGGACAAGGTGCAGTCCCCTTGCTACAGCTGTTTCTTCAGCTGTAGGACGCAGACCACAACACCACCTGGAAGGGTCACGAGGAAGAGCTAATGAGCTAACACGTAGGCAGTCGCTGGCCCTGAGGACTGGACAGATGACCCAGGGTCGAGGTAGCCTCACTGATACTACTCCAGTGAAAGAGTAGCAGTAACGGTACCCACTGGCAGTGACCGACTGCTTCCCTTGTCAACAAGCTCTCACCGCCTAACAAACAACTCGAATGTGGCAATTTCAAACACCGCCGTTCATTTAACTCATAATTCTACAGCGGCTTGGGCTGGGCTCGGCTGGCAGGTCCTTCTGATCCTGGCGGGGCTCCTTCGGCGCCTGCGGCCGCCTGCTACATCAGCACGGGAAGCTCACCGCTGCCTGTGGGGTCCTGTGCCCTTCAGCAGGCCAGCTGGGCTCGCCCACCTGTGGGTGCAGGTTCCGGAGGGACAGCACGAGACCCTGGGGGGCCTGCATTCAAAACGGCGGCTCCGCTGCTCAGCTACTCCCTTGGCCAAAGCCAGTGGCCGGCCAGCCGGAATTCGAGGGGCAGGGAAATGGACTTTGCCTCGGGTGAGAAGAGCATCATCTTGTTTCTGAGGCCAGGAAAACTTGGGGCCGTTTCTTCAGTCCTATTACATTCACTCTCGTTCATGTGCTGTTCTAAGTGCTGGACATGCTCGACCTCATTCAATCCTTGCAGCAAACCTCTTAGGCGGTTATATTACTGATGCTCGTCATTATTCTTGTGGAGCGTGCAGTAGATCTGAGGTCTCAGGGTGTTTTTTAGGTGAGCACGGGGAAGCAGGGGCCAAGATATGAGCTCTGTTTTCATAGCTGAGCCATGACGCCTCCGGCCCACGATGGCCTGTGAAGGACCAGCAGCCGTGATTGGCTGAGGGCTCACCAAATCCTCTCAACAAAGTCGCCAGTGCTGGGACGGTGTTGCCTCCATTTTCCAGAAGAGCAGAGTGAGGCGCAGACAGGGTAGATGGTGTGTCGAGGGCACACATCTAGGAAGAGAAAGAGGTGAGACCACCTGTGCTGGATGTCTTCTGTTTGCCCTGGGGATGCCGGCTGCACCTCCCCACCCTGCTCCGTGCCCCCGGAGGCTGATGGTGTGGACTGCATCAGTGGCTTCCTTACTCTCCAGCTTCAGCTTGGGTTTGGCCAACCAGGCATGGCAGGGACCCGAAGGTGGAAGGAGAGAGGCTGGGGTATTTCTTCTGCTGAGCTCCTCTGCCCCAGGCCACAGCTCTGGTCAGGTGGCCCTCACCCTGCCGCTCCCTCCCCTCCCTGCAGCCCTGGGGGTGCCGACAGGCCCGCTGCCTGGGGCATCTGCACTGTCCCTGTGGTTTCCGTACCTTGTGCCTGCACCTTCAGTGGTCCCTTTGTTAAACTGTGCTCAAATCCCCTCTTTCTAATGTGCCACCTGATTCTTGCTGGGACCCTGAATGAAATACCACCTGACTCAGCACTCAGTAGTTCAATATTTATTGAAAGGATGAAAAGACTGGACTCCTAACAACAGAAGTGCTAGGTGATACCCCAAGCTGAGCTCTTTGAATGGTGAAATCAAAAGTCCAAGATGAAAATGAGAAAAAACGAGGTTGTCTCCATGCTGGCCGGAGGCAGGAGGGTCTGTTTCTGTCTGGATGGACACCAAGCGCTGAGTACTGTTTCTGTGTCATTTCCAAAGAGCTTGGATTGCATTTTAATTAATTTGCCTTGAAATGAACATACTTCACGTTTTCTTGAGCTAGGCTCAAACTTTCCAGCATATCCTATTGCAAGGAAATGCTTCTATAAATCAGAGAGAATGTGGCATTGGAGACTGAGAGGAGAGAGGTGGATATTTATATGTGCGTATTTTATATTCTACTCTTGTGCAAAACTTTAAATGTGTATTTGCAAGAGGCATTTTGCAGACTGGTGGCCAGTAAATCCTGAGGACGTTCTGAGTGTGCTCCCGAGTGATGCCTCGGCATCCAGGCACACCTGTTTATGCTGGATTGTTGGTGGAGGAGGCAAAAGTCAGGTCTGGGATCCAGTCCACGCTCTGCCATCTACTAGCTTGGGTGTGTTATTTAGCCTCTCAGCCCATTTACTCACGTGTAAGCTAAACCAGGGCCTCACAGGGGAGTCTGGCAAAGACAGCAAATCTCCCAGTCCTCAGGTACCTCCTCCACACTCCAGCCACCACTGGGTGGTTCCTGGGTGGGATCTGAACAGCTACGGGGACCTCCAGACTCTCAGAGCTGCACTTCTCCTGGAAGGAGTTGGAGTAGCTAAAGGGCCACCCGCAGAACCAGATCTTCTTATGGAAACAGTCAGGAAGTCTAATTTGCAGAGAGGATGGCTAGCGGAGGAGTATGCTGAAACTCGGGTTCAAATCCTGACTCCATCTCTTGTTAGCAAAGTACCGGTGGGCAGGCTGCCTTCCCTGGGTCATGGCATGGGAATCAAAGAGTTGCTCTCTCAGAAGGGTGCTGGGCGGTTCCATGAGCACCATGCCCGTGAAGCCCTCAGCCATTGCCTCACACCTGTAAGTGCTGCAAACAGGCAGCCGAAGCCACACGAGAGGAGAAAAGCATATACTCATGCACTCAAGAAATATTTACTGCGCTCCTGCTTAGTATGTGATATGCTATATTATGCAAGCAGTAGAGCGATGAATGAGGTGAACATAGCCTCTGCCTTTAGGAGAAGAAAGACGTTTTATCAATGACACAGTAGCTAAAGAATGACAGTTTTTCATAAGGCTAAAAAGGAAACAAATAAGAGAATCAAGGGGAGGTTCCCAATTTAGGGAGGGAGCGACCCAGGAAGGAAGTGGCATTTAAGCAGGACGTTGTGTCAGAGAAGGTGATGGTAGCTGGTATGCAGAAAAGCCCACAGGGTCTAACACAGGAGAGTCTCTTTCTTGCTCATGCACACTTGACTGCGGATCGGCAGGCGTTTCTCCGCGTGCTGATTCTGGAACGTGGGCTCCTTTGATCTTGGGCTCAGCCATAATAATAATAAAGAGTCGGTCAAGGTTGTAAGAATACAAGGTCAATATACAAAAATCAATTGTGTGCTGATACACCGGCAATGAAAAATCTGAGAATGAAATTAAGAAAATGATTTTGACGATAGCATCAGAAAGAATAAAATATTTAGGAATAACGTGAGCTAAGGAGGGCAAGACTTGTACTATGGAAACTACAGAATATTGTTGAAAGGTATTAAGAGAGCCTAAATACATGGAATGACACCCTGTGTTTATATCCTGAACATATAGAAATACTGTCCACATATGAACAGTACTACTCCCTAGGTCGTAGGGTAACATGAGGGATATCCAGTGATGCAGGACATGTCCGATCATATGTATACAATGAGTACATACAAAAACCACTTCTTAGATCATAAGACAGCATGGGGGGGTTCAATGATACAGTTATATCTGAACATACAGAAATTTTATATTTTTGTGTTTTATATTATTAAAATATATTTATATTTTACATTTCATATAAATTTTATGTACATGAAAGCTTCCTAAATCATAGAATAGTTGGGGATTCAAGTGGTACAATTTGATCTGACCATGTATATTCACTGCATATGTATGAAAAGTATTTCCTAGATTAAAAGACAGCTGGGTTTCAGTAATACAATGTATATACGAACATGTGGATGCAGTGTTTATGTATGAAAACTCCTT
The DNA here is from genome assembly GCF_011800145.1 of Mirounga leonina. Taxonomy (NCBI): domain Eukaryota; kingdom Metazoa; phylum Chordata; class Mammalia; order Carnivora; family Phocidae; genus Mirounga; species Mirounga leonina. Next base: position 2,320,862 of record NW_023270469.1, read on the forward strand.
ACTAGATCTTAGGGTAGCTGGGACTCCAGTGACTCAGTGTGTATCTGAACATATGGGCACAATGTATGTGTTTAAGCACGACTTCCAGGTCTGGAGAGCTGAGCTTGTGCACTAAGTGGTACAACCCACCAGCATATATAGTGTTCCACTGAAGCATGGCAATTCCGCTCTGTCCCTGGATTGCTGATTGTTTTAATACCAGGCCATTGACAAGGGGCTGCGTGTTACTTTCCCAAGCTTTTTACCTGTGTTATCCCATTTAATCTTTCCTAAGAAACCTTTGTCCTTGCTCTTGTAGCACTCAAGGGCTCAGAGAGGGTAGGTAACTTGCCCAAGGTCACACGACTAATTATTGGCAGAGCTGAGACTTGAACAAAATATGTCTGTTTTGAGCACTTGGCGCTAGCTGAAAGGATAGAAATGCTATCACTGTGTGCCATGCTCTCTGCTCGAGTCCCAGGGGAGGGGAAAGGGCTGGCTGCCTCTGCTTCATCTGTGGGACACAGACCCTCGTCCCCCCCACCGCTGCTGCTCCCTGACTGTGGTCACGTGGGAAGTGTCGGGCTGGGCCCTGACCCATGGCCAAGCTCCAGAGCAGCCTGCGGGGTCATGTGCTGGGGCCACCATCCAGACCCGGGCTTTTCCTCAGGGCACACGGTGCCTGGGAAGTGCTTTCCATAAGCTTCCCTGAAGAGCACCATCTTCACAGACTTTTGTGTGCAGGGAGGTATGTTAAAACAAAACAGAACAGGGTGCCTGGGTGGCTCAGTTGGTTAAGCGACTGCCTTCGGCTCAGGTCATGATCCTGGAGTCCCTGGATCGAGTCCCGCGTCGGGCTCCCTGCTCGGCAGGGAGTCTGCTTCTCCCTCTGACCCTCCCCCCTCTCATGTGCTCTCTTTCATTCTCTCTCTCTCAAATAAATAAATAAAATCTTTAAAAAAAACAAAAAACAAAAACAGAACAAAACAAAAAACAAGAACCAAACTCCTAACAAATATGGACCCCGGGGGCTGCAGTCTGCATCTGCTTCCCAATGTTCCTTCCTATGAGCTAAATTCAGGAAAAGGGAATCCTGACAGCTCACCCAGGGGTCCCGTTAGAGTGGGCAGGAGGTGGCCCTGCAGGCGGGGCTCCCCTCCCCCCAGCCGGTGGGTCTCACAGCCCTGCGCATGAGCGCAGCCCTATGGGGTCAGAGACACCTGACCGTGAATCTGGCTGTGCCGCTGCGTGGTTGGGTAACCTGGCAAATGTCCTGGCGTCCATGGACCTGAGTATCCTCTGTGACATGGGATTCATGGCCATCTTACCATCATGTCACAGCTGTTGGGAGCATTTACGTGAATTCTGAGGTGATCTGGGAGGTGGGCCCAAGAGGGATGGTTGCTTAATAAATGCTTTTCCTTCTAAGTGGTTGGTAAATCTGCAAGAGTAAATGTAAATGAACTTGGGACCACGTGCTGGCCTCTCTGGGCTTGGGAACATGCCGTGTCCTACACCACACTGGGCTCCCCATGCCGTGTTCTAGAACAGGGGTCCTCCGGCTGGGTTCTTCCCACACAGCACTTGGCACTCCATGGTAGTGATGGAGGATTGTCACAGAGAGAACAGAGGAGGAGGCCTGTGGGCTGGGGGCTCCTCACCCCCAACAGAGCAGCTCTGTGTTGAAGATCTGTTTCATACCCTGGGAGAGATTTTATGGAAAAAATGACCCTGCTCCTGGGTTATAGACTGAGGCTTCAGAGTTAATGTGTTTTATGAGCACTGAGTCACTGAAGTCAGAAAATGAACCAGGTACAGGGTCTAGGTTACACCGAAGAGTAAGATGGGCTAGATCAACATGGACATGAAATCCAGTTTTTATCCAAGCAGGTCAGAGTGTGTGATCCTGCCTCTGTAGCAGGGTCCACTGGAGCAAAATGCCTCAGGATTATATTACATAGTAGGAGGTGGATTGGATAGTCCTCAGGATTGCTCCATTTGGAAGGAAAAAGGAGTCTGAAGCCGATGGAACTTCAGCGAGAATGCAGGAGGGCTGGTGCATATGCATCCTTACAAAGTCACTGGGGGTTCCAGTGGAGGATCAGGTCCCCATCAGCTGATGGGTCGGGGGTCACCCTGCACTGAGGGGCACAGCCACGAGCGGTGGCGGCTGCAGGGGGCTGCGGGGCAGAGCCCTCATACTCAGCACTACAGTGTATCTGGTTATAGGGTTCGTTCTTTGAGCTAACACGGAGAAAGTCTTTGCTGGGTGCTGACAGGTCCTTAACAACTCCCAACCACATGGTAACATCTCCTTTTTAACAGGGAGAAGCCTCAGCTCAGAGTCCTAGGAAGGCAAATGTAGCTGATTTTTAAAAATTGTATTTCTATTATCTTTTTAAAAAGAAAATGATATTGGTGCTTCATTTATAGCAAGGGATATGGTATTTCCTCTTAAGCAAAAAGTAAGAAAACATCAAGTGACTCAGGCTAACATCACTGAGGGTGAGTTGGAACAGGGCATCTGCACCGGTCAGCGTATGCCCTGCACAGTACTCCTTAGAGGCCCGAAAAGGGCTTTCATGGTGGAGAATCCGGGCGGACTCGACCTTAGCCAAGTGGTCAAAATTCACATCCCTGCTCATGGGCCCCTGATATGATGTCCTGAGGACACAGCGTCACTTCTGGACTATTCCTGCCCCCGGTGCATAGTCTGAATCAGATAATGCGGAAATGTCAAGCTAACCCCAATTGAGGGAAATTTGACCAGACAGTGGGCTTGTACCCTCCAGCAGGGCCAGTGTCATGAGAGACAGGAAGATGGAAGGATGTCTCCAAATAAAAGAGGCTAACTGGACGGGATAGCGGGTGGAGAACGTCAGCCCAGCCTGGGCAGCACTGCTGCAGAGGAGGCCACGGGGCCTGTGGGAAATCTGAATGTGCCTCGTGCGCTACAGGGCAGCTGGGTATCAGTGACACCGTTCTGAATTTCACAGTTGTGCCGTGGTTCTGTCAGAGACTGTCATCATGCTTGGGAGAGGCCCACGGAAGCAGGGCTGGCAAGGGGTCGTGATGTCTGCAAAGTGCTCTCAACAGGCTCAGCAATCGTGTGTGTGAGTGTGTGGCCGGGTGGGGGCGGGTACTGCGCACACGAGTGTGTGTGGGGGTGAGTGGCTGTGTGTGAACTAAGATGCCGACATGTTAAAGGTGAATGTAGGTGAAAGGCCATTTTACATGCAGCTATTTTCCAAAATAAAGTCTTTTTCAAATGACAGCGAACGTACGTAGCGGTTCAGCGTTGGTGCGACGTGCTGGTGAGAGGTGGCTGCAGGCTCAGTCTGAGGTCTGGGCGGGGGAAGGGAATGCACACATCTCTCAGGAGCCCCCCAGCCTTCACGTCTGAGGGTGCCATACCCCCCAGCAAATAAACTCGTCCATATATTCCACCAAATAAAGCACATAAATAATTTCGCTGGGAAAACAAAACCACGAGATTTGGCAAGTATCGTAGAGGGGCCTATAAATGTGCAGGTTCCCCTCATAAACAGAGCACATGAAAACACATTCTGACTTCCTCGCCAAATGCTCTTGCAACTTAAAAACCAATCTGACCCGATTCTTTCTTTTTTCCCCACCCCCTTCTGCTGGTGCAGTTTACTAGTGAGTTCTGTTTGGTTCTTGCCTTTCGCAGTCAGAGTTTCTCCAAGTGCCCATTGTTCCTCCTGGCTGCCTACTTGTTATTTCTCGTGCAGCATGAACAGCCCCCACAGGCGTCTGTTTAGTTTCCAAGGGGGTCCTGGTGAAAGGCAAAGAGCGTCGGCCACAGCCTGCAACCTTAGACAGCCGGGCAGCCCCAGAGCAGAATGAAACCTGTGCCCTGGGCCTTGTGGGGAAGCCTGAACACGTATCCTCTGCAGCAAGAACCCACCGGCGCCGGTCCTTTCTTCTCCCAAGTCTGGCAGCGAGACCGGCTGACCCCGGAGGGCGCTGTAATCCCGGGACATGCCACCTTGTTGCCAGCAGGCCTGGGGACGGGCTGCATATTTGGAGATAGAGGCCTCAGGAAGAGGCCCAAGTTCTAGGGCCATAGACCTGGGAGGACGGGGATCAGTGTCCAAATCCTTCTCTCAACTGCACCGACCTTCTGCTCTTCCTTCCTCAGCCCTGGCCGCCCTGCCCTGGCCCGATCCCCTCTTCGGTGGAGCGGCTTGAGGAGTAATTAGGCACCTGAGGCTTCTTGGGGTAGGGCATGCCGGCATCTTCCTCTCAGGTGATTGGTGTGTCGGGGGGGAAGCTAGGAGTCTGAGGTGTCTGCATCCAGGACAACAGCCTCTGTTTCTTACTTGTTTGCCAAGGAAAATGAGCTTGCAGTTTTTCCAGATTAGCCCCTTGTTCTGTGCCCTTGCACAAGCCACCTGCTCTTTCTGGCCTCTGGGGCAAATGGGGCTGAACTGGACTGATGGCTCGTCCAGTATGTCCCTGGAGCATGGGGGGTGGCACAGGACTGGATGTTACAAACACCAAATAGGATGTTGTACAAAAGCTCTAGTTCCCTCAGGGGTACACGAGGATTCTAGATGTTACTTGAATATGAATAGTTTAAGGAATCAACTTCCATAGAATTGAGCTGGCCTGCCTTCTTCTTTTTTTCTTTTTTTGCCTCCTCCTTCCCAGTGCTCTTCTGTTTTTATCAAAGAAAAGCGTGGAATCGTATTATGATAAATTATCCAATGGTTTAAGACAAAGAGGGCCTTTGAGAGTATGTGGTCTTTGAGGGTGGTCCTCAGGGAAGAAAAGCAAAGAGAGCTTCCCTAAGGTATTTTTAACCATTTTTTATCCAGGTGACAAAATCAAGGTAAAGGTATATCCCTTGCCTTTCTATTCATCCATTCATCTATCATCTATACATCTATCCATCCATCATTCATCCATTTATCCATCCATCATCTACCCATCCAGCCAGCCAGCCATCATCCATCCATCCATCCATCCAGTGATCCATCCATCATCCATCCATCGTCCATCCATCCATCCAACCATCCATCCATCATCCATCCATCCAACCATCCATCCATCCATCATGTATCCATCATCCATCCATCCATCCTTCTTCATTCCTATTTAACTAATCACCTGTCTTCTTTCTACCTTAGAATTAGAATGCCAATGTAAAATGATTGTGTTTGGAGGCATCTATTAACACATTTGAATGGACAAAAGGAAGATATTTTTTTTTTCATTTAGAAAGTATGACTGATTTGGATGGTTGACTTAATGAGGACTAGCTTTATACTTTAGGTTATATGGCAGGCATTTCCATAAATTTGCAGCTCCAAGGTTGAGATGAAAATGTACTCTATACACTATGGCGCTGGGAGTGCAACATCTACAAATGTGGGCTGGACACAGAGGTGGTGTTGGTGATTCTGTCCTTGGTGATGTGTTTTTCTGACATGGTGATCAGCCCTGAGAAAGTTCTCAGTAAGTATAATACAACCCCCCTGTGAGGTACACAGTAGTCACATTCTTGAGAAGTTTAACACATATTGAAACATTTTATTTATGTGCAAAATAGAGTCAGATGGACGCAGATAATGGTGAATAGGATTTAAAAATTTATGACCGTCCAGGGTGCATTTGAAAATGCTGTGGGATACAGGACCATTTATCAATGTAAGCTGCGAACTTGGAGGTAATTTGTTCTGCAGCAGTAAGAACAAAAACACACGCTCTGAGATGAATCTGATGCAGAAAGTTATCCAAGTAGTTGAATGCTCCTGGATGCCTTTCACCAGATGGGTAAAAAGCAAGGTTGGCCGAGGTTAAGGAACCTGCTCGTGCTCACATAGCAAATGGTCAGAGGGGCCGGGTTTGAGCTCAACAGCACTCTGGAGCCTGCACGGATCCCCAGCAGAGCTTCTCAAACTTCCATGCACAGGGCTGGCTAGGGGCCAAATTTAGGTGCAGATTCGGATTCCGCAAGACCTGAGATGTTGCATTTCTAACAGGCTCCCACTCAACCCTCTTCTGGCCCGTTATGGGGAAATCTGTTTCCAGTGCAAACCTGGATTTCCTTGGAGTTGTAAAACCCACTTTTATGTTTTAGAGTTTTATTGAGATACAATTGACATTCGACGCTGTGTAAGTTTAAGTTTACAATGTGATGATTTGGTATGTGTATGTATTGTGACGTGATCACCACAATAAGGTTAGCTAACACCCATCACCTGGCAAGGTTACGTGTGTGTGTGTGTGCGTGTGTGTGTGTGGTGAGAACATTTAAGACCTACTGTGTTGGCAAGTTTCACCGATACAATGAGGTATCATTAGCTGTAGTCTCCATGCTGTACCCTAGATCCCCAGAACTTACTCCTCTTGTAACTGGAAGACTGTACTCTTTGTCCAGCATCCCCCCCCAAGCCCCACCCCAGCTCCTGGCAACCACTGTTCCATTCTCTGTTTCGGTAAGTTTGGTAAAACCCACTTCTGGTACTGGGGATCCAGGGCCTGAGGGAGATGGTGACACATCTCATACATTTTGCCACAAGACAGAGCTCCTGAGTTTGTGACGGGGCCCCAAACTGAGTTCAGTCAAACCCACTGTTTCCATTCAGGCGTAGGGAGGGCTCCCTGAGCTCGGAGGGGAGGATACTTTGTCAGGAATAATAAGTTGTAGACGGACAGGACACTGCACAGGGCACGCCTGATCAGAACCACATGTGTTCGCAGGGACTGTCTCCAAAGTGCCTGGACCATTTGCGCTCCTGGAGGCTGAGTTGTGGGGACTTTGCCATCCTGTCGGCTGGTGGGAGTCGCCATTTTCCTCACATGTGTTCTGCCAGGCAGGCTGGAAAGAGCCTCACACTGCGATAATGTGCACCTTTCTGTGGCCCTTCTAAATGGTGCCAAGCCACAGTCCGTTAAGGCAGGGTCTTCCGTGGGAGAGTGGATGTTTCGGAAGGGAGACTGGCTGGACACTGTTTTTGACAAGGGTCTTGTCCGGAGACAGTCCTGATGTGGAGAAACACTCATACGTTGCGGGTGGGGATGTGAAATGGGACAGTCTCGAAGTTCTTCAGTACGTTAAACACAGAGTTATCCTCCGACCCAGCAATTCTGCGCCTGGGTATCTACCCAAGAGAAACGAAAACAGGAATTCAAGCAAAAGCCCTGCACAGGGATGTCCACAGCAGCATTCTTCCTCACAGGCAAAAGGTGGAAGCAGCCCAAATGTCCATCAACAGTTGAGTGGATACACAAATGTGGTCTGTCTGTACCATGGAATATTACTCTGCCATGAAAAGGAACGAAATGCTGCCAAGTGCTACATGTGAATGAACCTCAAACACATTTCGCGAAGTAAAAGCAGCCAGTCACAAAGGCCACATATTGTAGGATTCCTTGTATATGAGAGGTCCGGAATAGGAAAAACCCAGAGACAGAAAGCAGATCAGTGGTTTGGAGGATGGGAATGGGAGTGACTTCTGATGGGTACAGGGTCTCCTTTTGGGGGATGAAATGTTCTGGAACTTGGTAGTGGTGATGGTTACACAATGTTGTGAATGTGCTAAATAGCACTAATGCTAAATTTTATGTTATGTGTGTTTTAGCACATTAAACAATTTTAAAAAGAAATAATTCTAATCACAGTGGGAACCACAAACGAGCAGTTTCCATTCACAGATGCATGGTTTTGGACTTGCTTACTGTGGGCATCCTGTTGATAGTTGGGTTCCTCAGACTTACGAGCACCCCAAATGAACAGAGGGAGTACAGGTCACAGGTCACGAACACGGGTTACACACGTGCCACACACCAGGGGCAGTTCTCAGTGTTTACTTGTGCTGTTTCTTTCAATCCAATAACCACCCCAGAAGGAAGGTTCATATTTTATTTTAGCTTTGCATCTAAGGAACCCAAGGCAGAGAAAAATAAAGTAAAACAAGCCACCCTAGATCATAGAAGTAGTGGGCTGCACAGCTGGGATTTGAACCAGAAGTCCGCTCAACAAAGATCTGTCCAAGTGTGACTGTTGCTGAAGAGAGTGAGTGCCTGGCAGGGTCCAAGCCTGGGGCTCCCAGGGCTCACTGTTGCCGGCAGGAAGATACCACTTTTACCAGAACATCTTATAGTTGTCATGTGGAAGGAACTGCAGACATCAGCTTCCTCAGCTTTAGTATCTTCTAAAGATGAGATGGAAAGCCTGGTTCTGAGAGCCAGTGACCAAGATGGCGGCACTGGGACAAGGACAGGCTGGGGAGGAACCATGATGGGTGCTGCTCAGCAGATCGATGAGAAGGTGCCGTTGTTGCTCCCAGTCTGTAGGTTAGGAGCAGAGGCTCAGAGGGCCAAGACCACACAGACCGCAGACTCAAGTCTGACTGAGGTGGGAGCATCTGCCCCGTGCACTCCAAGACGCAGCTCTCTCCACTGAGCACTGGCTCAGTGTTCTTTGTGTCCTGGTCCTCATGCTAAAACACATGCTCATGTGAAACACTAAAAAATACAGAAAGAAAAAAATGCACAGAATAAAATAAAAATCACTCAGTATTCTTATCCTGAGAAACCTTCTATGATCTAGGGCGGCTTGTTTTACCATCACCCCTTTGATACACTGTCTGCAATTTTTGTCTATTCGTGCATAAACACACAGTATTTATATATCCTTATAAAATCAGGATCATGCTAAATATAAATTGCTTCATACTTTTTAAATATTTTATGTTTCCTATTGATTCATTATGAGAAAACTTGAACTTTAATATCTGCAGAGTCTCCTGTCACCTGGATCTTCTGGAATGTTAAGTATCTCACTAGTGATGGGTGTGTAGGTGGTTTTCTAATTATTGCTCTTGAAATCAACACTGTTATGATGGTCCTTCAACATACACGTTGTATTTGTCATATAGCAGGTACACAATTGATAATTATGAATTAGGTAATGGTGGATGAATGAATGAATTTCTTCAGGGGGTCCTTGATGCTGACTTGCTTGGTCTCCCGTAGGCTTGCCTGTACAGTCCCTGTTTTCTCCTGTTGTCCTGACCCAGTGAGCAATAGTAGTCACAGCACCCATTTTGCTCTCAAATGTCCTCATTTGGGGAATAACTTATAAAGTCACCCCGACCAATTGGTATGAATCTTTTTTGAGGCTCATGATACACATTGCTAAATTGCCACACAGCTGTGTTATACCAGTTCACACCTAATCTGTAACCTATCCCTAAGAGATGAGAGCTTGATGAAAAAAGTCATGCTGAGAAGTTTGGGAAAGAGAGTTACCTTGTGAGAGTGGAATTAGTTTTGTGAAACTCAGAAACGTCTTAAGTCCATTTCCCCCCTAAATCTCATGTTTTTAGAATCCACACTGGTCACATGTGGTGCTTGTAATTTACTACTCATCAGCATTTTGGATGGGAGCAGTCATGATCCTGAAGCTATTTGGGTTTGAATCCCAGCTGTCACTTGCCAGTAGCTGTGAAACTTGGAATGAGTCCCATAACTGAGCCTCTGTTTCTTCCTCTGCAAAATGGAAATGGATATACCCTCACTTCAGAGAGTCGTAAGGATTAGACATCAGCATCCAGACCAGGAAAGCCGGTTTCACAGACTCTGTTAAATGGCAGTCTTTTGCCCTAACGAGCCGTCCACCCCGGTTATTTAGCAGCAACACCCGGTGCTTCCTGGTTTCCACACACACATCGGCTGTTCATTCTTATACAGTCCAGCTTGGTCCCCGAGCCTGGAGGAGGGGCTGCCATGCTGCTTTAACTTGTTGGAGGACCAGTTGGGTGCATGCATGGCAGTGGCGAAAGGCTCCTTGCTTCAGTGCATCCCACGTGCAGATTGTCACCCCGTCTGAACCCCAGGCTTTCAGAGGGTTAGTTATGTGAGTTATGGGTAGCCAGTGAGTCATGGCTAGGAGGGCTGCCTGTTAAGACATGGTTGCCTCAAGATTGTGGCATGGCACACCCTGTGACTGACTTATCCTCTGATCAACTAAATGTGACATTTAGGGAGTGTTGGTAACTCTGTTTCCTCACCCTAGCAGGGCAGTAGACCGGGGAAATAGTATAGTCATGATCAGCAGGAGAGGTGAGTTTTGAGATGGCCCCTTGGCCAGCCTTCAGATGCTGGGCAGGGCAGTTGCTGGCATGGAATACCTCCTGGGTCAAAGGGGATGGCTTGAAGAGCTCTACTGCAGCCAGAAACAGGAGTTTTAACAATTTAAGTGGGGTGAATTGAACCCTGGCATTGAATTTCTCTTGGATACCATGGCACCTAAACACTTAAAGGAAGAGGACTGAGTAAGCACCAGAGTGCATCCAGCAATGATGAAATGACCTCTGGAACATTCTAGCAAAACTCAGATTGGGGCCAGTCAGAAGCAACTCTGGACAGAATTGTCAGCTGCTTGGATTTTCCAGCTTCCACTCACCTGGAGTGGAGTGTAACCTGGCCAAGTTCCTCTCTGTTATAACACAGGAAAAAAAAAATTACCTTGGTGATTGGATAGGGTGGGTGTTTTCTACTCCAAAACGAACTGTGAAAACACAGTTTCATGGAGTCTTCCTATTTCTAAAACCAAACAGGGAGAGTGTGGGGAAAGTGTGTTCTCACCAACTCCTCCACTTCTCCCCCCAGGGGAGACAAGGTGATGTTGCTCCAGAGCAGCCCAATCTAGGGGAAAGGAAGTTTGAGCCTGAGTGGGAGCCAGAGTTATGGTGCCAGCAGTACCCTGCATGGTAAGTGTCTCTATTGCTGAAGAGTACACCGAAGAGCAAACCTATAGTAACATTCCTGAGGCCTGTGCTTCACAGGATATACGTATTTCCACATTCTTTCAACCCTTCTCCACTTTCCCCAAAACTCAACCTCCCCCCCTTCCTTCATTTGCAGGAGTTGGATTTGTCCCCTACTTCATAGAAGAACTCGAAGCTCCTTAACTTGTCCTCCCAAAGATGTTCTGGTAGTTTGTATTGTTGTGACACGGATGCTCATGTCCCACTCCCCAGACCCCAGATGGAACACACCTCCCTGTCCAGGGGCTTTGAACGTGGCCAAGGGACCTGCTTTGACTAAAGGAATGTGGGCAGAAATGATGGCACAAGTCCAAGAAGAGGCTTTGAGAGTCACTGGGAAATCTTGCTCCACCTTTTTGCTCCTGCCATCTGCACAAGAAGCACAGGCCAGGTATCTGTTGCTCCTTGGAATCAGGGACATGTGGAGCAGACTCAAAACTGAGCCTGACTGAGCTTCGCCAAGCCACAGGCTCACAAATGAGAAATAAATATCTACTGGTATAAGCCGCTGAGATTTTGGAGCTGTTATACTGAGTGTCCCAGAAAAGCCTGACTAATACAGAGACCATTTTACATATGCCACTACTCATTCCATTGCTGTTTGTTTCTGTTGCAATGAAGAATGATCTGTTCTCATATCTAACACCCATCCTTCCACCTGACTTTGCATCTCATCTTCTCAGAAACCTTAATGATCAAGGTTTCTTTCTCTTGTATCCTCTTAACTAGACCCCTGTCATCTTTTAAAGCATGATCAGCCCATTCTGGCTTTCATTAGGACATAGAAAGGTGAGAACTGAAGATAAAGAGAAAATCTTAAAGGTAGGCAGAGAAAGAGGACATACTATATACAGAAGACCAGGGATGAGAATAACAGCAGACTTGTCTGCAGAAACTATGCAAGCCAGAAGACAATGGAGTCACATCTTTAAAGTACTAAAAAGGGGGGAAGAAAAGATTAACCCAGAATTCCATTACCAGGGAAAAATGTCTTTAAAAGGTGAAAGACTTATACGATCTGAAGAGAAACCAGAGTATGAAAAATGTCTTTAAAAAATGAAGGACAAGTAAAGATTTTTTTCAGATAAGCAAAAAATTACAGAATTTATTACCAGCAGACTTGCACTGCAAGAAATGGTAGAAGAAATTCTTGAGGCAGAAGGTATATGAAACTGGTCAGAATCTTGGATCCACATAAAGAAATGGAAAGTGCTGGGCATGGCAAGACAAAGATAAATACAAAGTTTATTTTTTCCTACATCCAACTGCTCTAAAGATATCTGCTTTGTCTAAAGCAAAGATAGTCATGATGTACAGTGTGTTCATATCATATGTGAGAGTGAGAAGTATAACAAGAGCAAAAGCAATGTGAGGGTGCAATTGGAATTATAGTCTTTTAAGAACCTTAAACTACCTGTGAGTCCACATACATTATTTGAAGGTGGACTGTGGTCACATAAAGATCTATATTGTAAATTCCAGGTAACAACTATTTTTTTCAAGGTGTATAGGCATGACCAATTCTCACATTAAGAAAAAACAAACATCAACCCCACACCATCCTCCAACTACCATCTGATTCATCTTCTCTCCTTTCACCCTATGTCTCTCAGGAGTGTTGTCTACACCTGCTGTTTCCATCCGCTAAGCTTCTCTCGACTCCTCAGTGAATTGCAACCTGGCTTTCACGTCTACTGTCCCACTCAGGCAGCTTTGCCGAAGTCACCAGTGACCTCAACATCACTATATCCAAAAAGACAATTTTCACACCTGCCTTCAGACCACGGGCGGCCTTTTGCCATGTGGCCACCGCATCCTTTCTGAACACTGCCTCTCTTGGCTCTCGTGACATGCACTCCTCTGGTCTTACTCCTGCTCTCTGGAGGCATTTGCTTTGTTCACCTTGCATGCTCGTTTCTCCTCTATTTGACCATGAGGTGTTTGGATTCCTCAAAAGGCATTTCTAGGCCCGCTTTATTTCATGCTTAACACTTTCTCCCTAAGCAAACCCATTTGTACCCACATTTTTGTTGTTTCCTTTAGCCAGAAGACTACAACATTATACCCATCCTGGATCTCTCCTCTGAGCTTCAGTCCGTATTCTGAACTCCTGTGGGCATCTCAAAGGCAACTCACATCTCAACCTCTCCACAAAAGGGTCACCATTCCTTCCCTTAAGTGGATCTTCTCAGAGGATTATCTGTCTCAGAAGATGGCATTCCCACCATCACCACTGCCATCATTCACTGACTTTGAAAAATGTTTATTGAGCACTTACTTTGTGTAAGAGACTGGAGATATGACGAACAATGGACAAGGTTCCGGTTGTCAGGATGGGGTTCATGCTCCAGTGGAGGCGACAGACATTAAGCAAGCAAAGAAACAAATAGCACATAATTTCAGGAAAGGGGACATACCATAAACAAGGAGCCTGGGTGAGGAGAGACTCATGGGTGGGGTCAGGGGGTCAGCCCGAGGCATCAGGGAAGCCTTCTAGAGGTGACACTGAGCAGGTACTTGGATGACAGGATGGAGCATGCAAAGGGCCAGGAGGAGGAGGTGAGGGCAGAGCAATTGCAAAGTCAACCAGAAACCTAGGGATTATTCTTCACTCTCGGCTCTGAAAACTCTCGTCCCTCTGCCCCTCAGGTTCCAGCCCCAGGCCAGAGCACCGCATCTGCACCTTCGGCTGTGGCCCCAGCTGCCTCCTTGGCCTCCCTGCTTGCGTCCCTCTCTCCCTCCCGCGCAGCCTGCACACGGCCACCCAGGCATCTTTTCAAAAGGCAAATCGAATCACGGCGTTCCGCATCCTTCCTTCCCACTTTTCCGCTGTGCTGGCTTCAGAACAAAAGGCAAGATCTTGTTTTCCTCCCTTTGAACATGGGCTGGTCCTTGTGAGAGGCTCAGTGGAAAGAATGTGGCAGAAATGATGCTTCACGTCTTCAGATTGTAGACGAGATGAGGTGATGCCATTTTCACTGTTTCTGGGACACATGTCCCCAGAATCCGCCCGTGCGGGTGTGGAGAGGCACACGTGTGGTGTCCTGACCGGCAGCCCCAGGCCCCAGCCTCCCAGGCCCCACACCTGATACAGTGGAGGCGAGCGGCCCCAAATTGCAGATTCATGTGCAAAATGATTATCATCGATTTAAACCACTAATGTTGGGAGGGTTTGTTTCACAGTGAAATGGAAACAGAATAGCTACTCATCAGTTAAATATATCTATAACCTGGCCTTCTTCCACCAAATGCAAATCCGATCCCCTGGCTCTTCCAGCCACACACGCAGCTTACAGATTCTGACCCGCCCCTGCCCAGGCCGTCCTGCTACCGGCTCACCACGTGCAACCCCACAAGTGTCCTTCCCGGACTCGGATCTGACTTGCACGTGGTTACTCATGGTGTACTGTACCTGCTCAGTGAGCCAATAAACCTAACTCGGTTGCCTGCAGCCGTGTTTCTGGGGGCCTTGACACGGTAGTGCACAAAATGGTTAGTATAGGGGTGAGTGCTCTCTGCCCGAGTTCCTTTCCAGCCACATCTGCAGCCCTACTTCTTCTGACTTCCTCTGTTGGGATTTGGAGGCGGACGACAGGGCTGGATCAGAAGCGTCCTCCGAAGAGCGCTCTGGCCGCTTCAGTCCTCGTGGAATGAGATGTGGGGAGACCAGATAAACCTGGGCCCGGCTAATGGACTGCCTTTTCCAGGAGCCCTTTTGGGCTACTGGGACCCTCCACATGTAGCTGGGAAGGAAATTGGAGCCAGAGCTAATTCAAGGGGGCATCGTGTGCTTCCTTTGGACTCAGACGTGACAAAGATACGGGGCTGGTTCAGACGGATGAAAATAGAAACGATGGGCAGCCCCTTGGGCTAATGGTGGGGGAGCGGTGGGAGGTGGGGAGCGGCCCCTTGTCCGTTGCTATGGTTGTGAAAGTGGCTGCAGGTTGGGGAGGGAAAAACATCTAGCCATTGATTTGGAAATCTGAAGCCCACATAAAATGTGACCCTGCAATCTGACCCGGAGTGTTCTAACTCCCACAAATGGGAAGCACCAGGGGGTTCCGACACTGGAGAAGGGCATTTAGTACAGGATGTGCAGGGCCCAGCTGGAAACTGCTGGAGTCTCTGTCAGCACGGGCCACGGGGTGGATCGGGGCACATCCAAGGTCCTGGAGGTCGGCCCCTTTGGTAGGACTGGGGCGGCCCACAGGTGCCGCTGGTCAGGGAGTCAGTCGGCAGGGTGCTGAGGAGTTCTGAAAACAAGAAGCCCTCAGCCTGCAGGTGGGTTGGAATGGCCAGGGTAGAGCGTGCGCGGATTCTCGGCCAACAAGGGGAGTGGGGAGCAAACGAAAATATTCCAAGTTGGGGGAGAGGCAGAGAAATACCCCTATAAGAAGAAAGGAGAATAACCCAAGTTCAGGTAGGGAAAAGTTCTTTATTGTCGATCACAATTACTTGGTTGATAATCTGGGGGGGAAGTATTCACTGGGCAAGAAGAAAATTCGATTCTGTGCCGGTCCCACGCCTCTGTTCTGACAGCCAGGGCCTGGCGTCTCCTCTGGTCGGCTCGCACCTACCTGGGAGGGCCAGCCCTGTCCCGGGCCTTCTGTGACGGTGCAGGTGGATGGCCGTGGAGGGGCGCAGTCCTGGCTCCTCCGGCAGCTGGGGTCTTCCGTTGCGCTCTGCAGCTTGGACACGACCCCCTCTACGCCACATCATGGATTTCTGGACCTGGGGTTCTCCATCTGCGACTTTCCTTTCCATGCTGGAATGTTGTTTGTTGTGCTTTTTGTTTGTTTGGGGTGGTAGCTATTTTTAGTCTTGACCTGCGTGGAGAGGGACCGAAGGCGAGGAGGCCGGGCCTGCTGCACCGCCTGCCAGCGTCGCTGCTTTTCATCCTCACAACCCAAGACACGCAAGACAAAGCGAAACCACAGAGAACCCCAGGCCCACCCGGCTCTGGCTGCAGCCTGAGCTGGAGAGTGGCGTGGAGTTTGGATTTTATCCTTCCCTGTGTGCTGATCTGCAAAGCGAGGCTACTTTGTGTGCAAGCATACCAATTGCCTCGCCCTTGGTAATGGCGAAAGAGAAGGTGTGGAAAAACAGGGATGTTCCAACAGCGGGGCACGGTGGACGGGGTCCTGGCTGTGGTGGAGAGTTCATAGGTGCCACAGGGATGTTCCAATGGCAGGGCACGGTGGACGGGGTCCTAGCTGTGGTGGAGAGTTCATAGGCGCCACAGCCAGGGTAAGCCGGGGAGTCGCCCAGCAGGCCTCGCAGGCTCCCTGCAAACCTAGAAGCTCCTGTCCTGGGCGCGGCAGAGGAAGGGCTGCAGGGACAGAGGGGGCCCTTCCAGAGGGGCCAGGCTCGGGCCCCAGCAAGGCTTACGTGACTGTGGGACCTTTCGTCACCAAGAACTTGGGAGATGAGTGTGGGTCAGGAGCAAAAAACATCTATTCACCTCCGATTTATATTTCCTTGCCCTTTGCAATTTTGCCTCTTTCTTACGGAAGTAGTAAGAACACTGAACATTGGAGAAGGGAAAAGAGTTATCAGTAATCTTACCACCAAAACAGCATCACCCAGGCAAGCTTGGACGTTTTGGTGTATTTCTTTCTAGGCTCTGGGTCAGCATCTGGCTATTTTACACAGTTCTGCACATGTTTCCTTATACTCATTTTCCCACTGAAGAGACCGTGTGCTGTGCTGTCAGGATGAAAGCCCTTTGGGGTCCTGGGGCAGGGCCAGGCCGGGGAGGGCATCTCGAGAGCCCAGGGCGGGAGCTGTGCTTGTTGCTGAGGGCATGGCCTTGGCCGGGTGGCTCCTCTCTGCTCGGAGTCACACAAGCCCCGGAGCCCAGGTGTTAGTTATGATCCCGTTTGCGGACAGGAAGGCTGAAGCTCCTCCAGGCCAAGCAGCAGCACCCCAGCAAGCAGAAGAGCACAAGCGTTCTGACTCGAGGTCTGTGAGCTGACCCCGCTGCTCTGTGGTTCTGGGGCCGCTCTCTCCTCGAGGCTCCATGCGAGAGGGCGGCTCTGGGAGACGGCTCCCAAGGCCGTCTGTCCTCTGGGCTGGTGTGTCCCTGCACCTGGCGCTCACGCGGGAGAGCAGCCTCACGGGGTTCGGGGCCGTTGAGCTTACTTATCCCTCACCTCCGGGTCCAGTACCTCCCCTTGGCCTTCCTGTTCCCAGCCCAGTTCTGGTGAAGAAGCCTGCTGTCTCGGCTCTGGGGTTCCTTAGCAGGAGGCAGCCCCGAGGTGGCCGTTTACAGGAGGCAGGTAGAGACGGGCCGGCCTGTGTGCACTTCCTAGCAGTGCACTCGGCCTTCTGATCCGTGGAAGGGGCCGGGGCCCGGGGAAGCCCCCCTAAACATCGGCTCTGACAACGACTACTTGTTTATGGTCAGTACCAGCTGAAGTTTCCTTTTCAGTGCCAACCGTCAGTTAAGAAGTACCATAAAGATGTCTGTGGCTCAGTCTAGAAAATCACTCTGAGGAAGGGTGGGGAGGGAGGGACGGGGTGCCCGGACATGGCTTTGTCCTGCCTGTCTTGTCTGAAGAGTGAATATTCACGAGGCTCTTTTTGGGGGAGCATGTCTCTTCTGTTAGATGTCCTCTACACCTCTGCCCTCCTAGTCCCATGGAATAGGTATAATTTTAAGGGTGGGGGACGGGGCCAGATGTTTGGAAACGCTGCCCCTGTCCGAGCTAGCAGGGGCAGGAGATAGGCTCCGATTCACATTGCTGGGTCGTCTGAGCCCCCTTCTGTGGGGTGTCAGATACGGGATGTGTTCCCCATGCTGGAGTTCAGATGGCGTGGTGGGACCACGCAGACCCGAAACTGGCGGCCAGGACAGACTCGTGGTGTCCCCCTCTGTGCTTGGTATTTGAGATCCTGGGGCCACCCCCATAAAAAGCTCCTGCGCAGAACCTGAGTTTGTCCCGTCGCCACCTGGTGGCGTCCCCACGGCTGCTGCAGGAGGAGCCACCACCGCAGGGGCCAGCTGGTGGGGGTGGGGGGGTGCTGCGTCCACGTTCCCAGTGGCCAAGGCTGCACGTAGCAGCTCCCGCGAGCACACCAGGTGCACGGCCAGCCCCTCTCCGTTTTCCTCTGTCTCTCTCCCTCTCTGTGTCTGTCCGTCTCGCCCGGCAGCGGGCCCGTCTTTTCAGCAAGGGTTGGCAGGGAGGCCCTGTTGAGGCAGGAGGCCCCCCAGGCCAGCTGTCCCCTTGGAGTCTACGCCCCAAGGTGGTTTCCTCCTCCCTGATCTGTGCCAGGTTTGTGGACTTGCAGGGGGCACAGCCTGCGCTCTCGCCTCTGCGGGCAGGGGCAGAGTCCTTCTGGTAATCCCGGTCGACAGGCCGACATTTGGTTGTAAATTGGATCTAACCAACTGCAAATGGAAAGCAGGATTTTGGTTTATTTATAGTGATCCTGTCAGTACACTCAGCACAATGGATGTTAGTGTAAAAATAAAAGATAAATGGGACACCGTTGAAGTTAGCCTGGCTGTTCCCTGGTCTGCTGAAACCTGCCTGGGAAAACGTCCTGGAGACTGGACCCCGCCCAGAAGGGCCCC
This sequence comes from Mirounga leonina, assembly GCF_011800145.1. Classification (NCBI taxonomy): domain Eukaryota; kingdom Metazoa; phylum Chordata; class Mammalia; order Carnivora; family Phocidae; genus Mirounga; species Mirounga leonina. Next base: position 2,339,219 of record NW_023270469.1, read on the forward strand.
GAGCGGGCAGCCGAAATAGCTGTGCATTGGTGGGATTGTTTTGTTTTGTTCTGAACTTTTCTACTTTCTGAAAATCCTGTCCCAGGAAATACCAAACGGGAAGAGAGCAGGCGAAGGGAAATTCCTTCTGTCACTTCAACAAGGAGGTTCTTTTCTTAGTGGACTGCAGGTTTTAGAGTGGTTTTAGGTCTACAGAAAAATCCAGTGGCAAGCCCAGTCCCCATCTCCGTCCTGCCCCCACCTCAGTTTTCGGGGTCACGACATCGTGCATCCTCACAGCGCGCTTGGTACCACATGGACACATCATGGTCGGGTAAAGCCCATAGTTCCCATGAGGGTCACTGTGGTGGGGGACGTTCTGCACATCTTGTCGAATGTGCGACGTCACGTATGAACCATCACAGGATCACACAGGACGGTCTAACTGCCCCCAGAATCCCCTACGGGGAGGAAATGTGAAAGCAACTTTTAAGGGAACAGAGCTGTCCTCACTTTCAGAGCTTCGTAGATTCCCAAGGAACGGGAGAGCCACCAGGGGCTGGAACGTGGCTCCGGGAGGAGTGAGGGTAACATGGGTGTGCGTATGCATATGTAATGTTAGCGCGTACACATATTTTATATTAAAACAGAACGGCATGGCCATGGGGAGTGTGAGTTGCCCGCTGAGTAGGGCTACACCTCCCTTCTGGATTTAGGAGGGTATTTTGGGGTGATTCTGTGCACACGTTGCCCCACGAGGCCAGCCCTGAGCTGGTGTGCACCTAATCGGGGGTCTGGCAGGAGGCAGCTTTACCTCCGTGGCGTGTTCTTGCTGACAGGTCTGGGGCTGACATGTCCTCCCTCCCATGGGCCGGCACTGCCTGAGCCAGAACCACTAGCAGCCTTTGCCTCTGGGATCCAGAGATAAGAAAGCTCTCTTTCCTTCTGGAGGTTCAGGTGGAGTGAGTGGGGGGCCAGGTCAGGTGCCCCGGCCAGACAAGGCATATTCTCAGGTCTGCATGGCAGTGGCCGACTGACCTGGCCACTTGCTGCTTCGCACGTGTCGTCTGGGGGAGGTGGGGAGCCTCGCCTGGCGCTGGCCTCTTCCTAAGCTAGACCCTCCCAGCTCCCACTTCTAAAGTCGAGGCTCCCTGAAGGTATTTGTGAAGAACGGACACCTTGTCACGTCTGCATGTGCTGGACTTATTTGCTCTAATTCTCATGTTTCTGCTCCACGAGGTGGGCGCGCTCAGATTCCTGGGTGCTGATGACATTCCTGTCCCAGCCAGGGTCGGGGAGCGTCTGCTTTATTTTCAAGAAGCCCGCTTTGCCTCAAAGACCTCCCTTTGCAATTTTTCCTGCTAGCACGCCCTGGCTTTGGCGTCAGATAAGATGAAAAAGGACCAATTTATAATTCATTCCTAAGAACGTGAAGACAGGGCATCGCTGGGCGTCTCTAGACCGCTGTGGCTCGCTGGGGGCCAGTCCATTGAAATCCAGCATCAGGAACGCGGGGTCTTTGTGGGAATGGCTTTTTGTCCGCCAGAATCGTTCCAAATATATTAAAAGTAGGTTAACTTACTATGCTTCCTGCATTTATTCTTCCAGCTGAAATTTCCCTGACTTTTTTTTTTCTTTTCATTTTATTAGGTTAATAAAACTCGGTTTTCGAGCATTTCGCTGCCCCAGGAGGGCAGTGGGCCCCCTGTCCAATTCATCAACTGCCTAATGAGCAGCCCCGGAGGTCCCGGCCCGCCCATTCCAGAAGCTCTCTCTGCCTTGTAAAGGTGAGGCCCACGGGCTGCACTGTGTATTTTGTCTGTTGGTTTCCCAAATTCTCCTGCCAGCTTGACTGTCACTTTTTGGGATTTATATGAGGCAGCGGCACTGCGGGCAGCTCCCCTCTGCAGGGGAACCCCTCCTTTGCCTACTCTTCACACACACCACACACTCTGTGCCATAAAATAATGTTCTGCAATAAAATGAAGTAGAAATGTGTCGATGTTAGCGTTTTAGAACATTCCAGCACCAGGGCTGTGGGAAATACCTTCATTTGCATTAAGGAGGGAAGCTCGTGAGAGTAGGGGATAAAATTGTGTAAAAAAAAAGGCTTTAGTAAGAAGAAATAGTCTGGGACTTAAGTAAATGGGTGACAAATAGAAGGGGTGTGTTTGTGCCCCCGTGTGCAATCTCCACGCTGTTTTTACACATGCGGTCCTCCTGCCCCTGGTTTATTGTCTGTGTTTCAGAGAAAGACCAGTAGAAGAGGAAGTGGGTGCTGCTTGCATTCTGGCCCAGGGTCTGGACTCTGTCCCCTTCTAGAACGTTCTTCGTCTTTCTCCCCCTGCAGACTCTCATGCCTTCACCAGCTTGTCAGGACTCTGCCGGATCCGGACCTGGGGCCGCGTCAGTCCCGATGTGCTGGGAGAGCTGGAATCTGAGCACACGAGCTCGGGGACACAGGTCAGCTCGGCAGCCTGGGGGATGGAGACACAGCCGTGAGAGGCGCCAGGGTGGGGCGGCCCTGGGTTGTGGGGTCCTTGGGCCAGAGGCCCCAGAACGCACTCACAGCAGCCCAGCCTTGTCGGCGTCTGCAGTGTCCCAGCTCCTCTTCTCTGGTTCGAGCTTCCAGTAAACGCATGGCCTTTAACTGCACTCTCGAGGGCATGCTCGATGGCTAATAAATTACTCCGTATGCCCTGTAACTTTCTTCCCTTCTTCCCAGCCGCCCACCTTGAGCCCAGAGGAGAGGGAGCACAGAGGGGAGGTGATGCTTGTCATGCCTGCAGTACAAGGGAAAGTGGAAAAGCTGTCTTGGACCATCTTACCCCGACCTGGCCCTGATGCCCGCTCACAGACCTCATCCAAACAATTGGCTGGGATCTGGGGACTTCTTATAACACCTGGTACGTGGGCAGTGGTGAGGCAGTCTGTCCCTCTTCTGCGTGCTCTGTGCCCTTGTGGGGGAGCCATCTGGAAGGTCTCTGAGGTCAGGGGGAGCACCTACACAGAGACAGGCATCAGCCAGCGCCTCTGCTCTTCGACACGGGGGAGACACGATGGCGTGGCTCTCAGCAGTGACATCAGGAGTGTCCATGTGCGCCCCAGCTGTGTGCATCCCGGTTCCTATTGGCCGTGAGTTGGTGGCTCAAAGTCCACACACGGGCGGCCACAGCTGCTGTTCTGACGGGGCTTGGAGAGAGTGGGCCTGGCTCACGCCCACCCCTTGAAGCGCCTCACCCGGGACTGGCCCTTCTCAGTTTCCCGTTGCCTCTCCAGGCACCTAGAGCAGGGCTCCAGTGCAGGACTTCCTGGGGTGGGGGTGGGGGGCGGTTACTGGGCCCTCGCTGGGCACTCGCTCATCTCCTGAAATACACTTTGAAGGGCTTTTGTTTTGTTTTGTTTTCCCTGCTTGACACCCTTGAATGAAGCAGGCTGTTTGCCTTCCTGCAGAAGGACTGACTGTTACCCTGTGCCCAGCGTGCAGAAGTAGCATACATGGTTCTCAGCATGGGTTTCTTCTTGTCTTAACTGCCCCCCAAATGCGGCAGCTTTTGCCCCTTCTCTGTAATTAATCCGCACTGCAGTTCCCCGCCCCCCTCGGACCAGCCCACCTCGACTGCTCAGACTGAAAGGAGCATTCATGCTTGGGCCATCTGCTTGTTTAAACTCACCCCGGGTGAGTCCATGTTAAATGCAACAGAATGGAGAAAAATGTAATTCTCTGTCGGCTTTTGATCAAAGAGGGGACTTTAAAAAAAATTCAAGATGGATTTCCAAAGGACAATGTTGTACACATTGCTTGTGTTTCTGAGCTGTAGTGTTTAGTTGATTTGGGGGGAAAAAAATCTCTTCCCCCCCGCCTTTTTGATCCCAGGGAGAAAACACTCACACGAACACATCTCGGCACCACAAACATTGCGAGAGGGGCCCTTTCCTTTACCCTCCCCGGCTGGAGGGTGGGAGGGCACTGCCTTCTCATTTATCAACAACACAGGGGAATTTGGAATACGACTCACTGCAGCACGGCAACAAACCCTCTCCTCCTTCTGTGGGAACTCAAGGCGAAGTCACTGCTGCCTGGGGCCCACTCAGGACCCAGGATGCTCGCCCCGTGTCCAGAAACACACGTCCCGGCTCACCCCTCCATCCCCATCGCCAGCGACCATTAAGAGGACATTTCTTCCTCACTCCTTCAGCCTTGAGCAAATGCAAATAAAAAGCGCTTAAAATGGTTAACATTTCCTGTCACTGAAGGCAGTCGTGAGGGGTGGGGGTCGCTGAGTTTTAAGTGTATTTTCATAGGAAAACTCATTTCAGATCTGCGGCAGGAACTCGGACAACTTGAGCAGAGTCTTGGGGTCTGCAGCGAGCCCGAGCGCTGAGTCAGCCGGTGGTCCTCTCCCTTACGTGGGTGCAGGAGAACAAGTACCCAGATCCACACTTAGGCCCACCGGGGGCCCGGCTCCGTCTCACAGGGGAAAATAAAATAGGCCCTTTCCCGCCACCCTCCTGTTTACTCTTTTTCTTTTCCTTTATTGGAGGAAAAAAAACCCCAGATTTGGCAATTTATTTTGTTGTGTTTCCTCTATTGATTGTTTAGCTAGTGCTTTTGCCAACTTCCTGGATGTTCGTTTCTGGTTCTGCACGAAAGAGCCACATTTCCTTTTGGAACCGGGACCGGGAGAGAGACTGCAGCAGGCACTGGAAATCGTGAGTACTGCCCGGTCTTCCTCCAGCGACGCTCCGACCCTGTCTGTCCGTCCGTCCGTGCATCCTGCCTCCCGTGTCTTTCTCTGCCAGTTAACCTTCTGTGGGGCTCCTCCATGAACCCCTCGGTCCACCCGCAGCACCATGCTGACTTTTAGGAAAGGACCCTCTACCATGCGTGTACAGACATCGATGGGAAGGGGAGGGGGAGTGTGCTTACCATCGGCAGTGACTCCAGTTTTCATTTTAAGGCTCTGAGAGATGGAGAAAGTCAACAGAAGCAGGCTGGTTTATTTCAGGGTGAACAGTGAGTCCCTCCTGAATTTACCTAATAAAATGAATTTTTAAATTTTCATTTTCTCATTCCATTCCAGCAGAAAATGAGTTTGCCTTTATAATGTCCAGATCTTTCTAACTCGACTGAGTAAGAAATTAAGTTACAAAATGTAAATACTTCGGTTATACCCACAGGCGCGCACACACACACACACATATATATGTGAAATGAATATATGTATGAAATGAAGTAATTTTTGACTGTAATGCAATAGCAAGCCTGACTTTAGGCTCCTAGGACACTTAAAAAATTTTATGATGTGTAATAAAGAAAAATAAGGTTCAGTAAAAATGTTTCTCTTTAAAAATGGGTGCATTGTGATACTTCATAAATTTAATTGTATTTTTAATTTAACATAAGTGGTTTATTTTTGAAAATCTTCTGAACATCTTTGTCAAATGTTGGGAGGATAGTAAAAAACAAATGTTAACATTCTAGGCCACAATTGACTTCTTTCTGTGAAACTATTCTAATGAGTGTGGGCAATTGTACAGCAATGCAGTTCTCTCGTGAAAAGAATACCCTGCCTTTAATTACCAAGAGAAAGCAATTAATTCTCAAATTTCAAGGCAAATCCAGTGATCAGTTAGGAGCAGGGAGAAGGAGAAAAGCAAGCTGGTTATTTGCATAAGAAAATCCAGAAATCGACATCGTACAGATGTATGATCTGATCGTGATTGTATTTATAAGGAAAAGTTACATAAACTTCAAAATGATAGTTGTTTTGCTTAAGTGCCCAAGAAAAAGGGTTCAGAATAATACTTGGGTTATCCTAGTTTTGTGCTCTTGTGTTCATGAAGCCATGTCAGGTTAAAGAACCCCAAGGGTGGGTGTGAGTGTGTGTGAGTGTGAGTGTGTGTGTGTGTGTGTGTCCCCAGCCCGGGGAAGTGTGGGGAGGAAAAGGTGGGCGCTGACCTCTGGGAAAATAAACCTTCACCCCAGAAACTCATAACTAATCTAAAAGTCTTAGAAATAAAACATAGCAATGCCCTCACTTTCACCTCCTCCGTTCGGGGGTTGCAGGGTAGGGCGGTGGGCTAGAGCGTTTTTGGAATTGCCGCGCAGCAGAGCTGTGCCGAAAGTCTGCTTTTGCCACTTTCCTGTGCGTCTGCCTCGAGTCTCCGGTCCCCGTCCTCCGTGAAGCTGTGGCGCTCTGCGACTCAAACATCTTTTGCAAGCTTCCGATTTGGATTGCTGGAACAGAAAGCTTGGCCTTCTTATGCAGGTTCCCCTGCTGCCCAGTAGATGGCGATGTTACTTCTGGAGTGGTCCCTGGGGTGGGGGTGGGGCAGAGGCTGAGATTCTGCCCGAAATCCGAAATCCGGCCAGGTCCCCCGTCAGGTCCCCCTTCACCTCTCCCCGAGCGGGTCCAGTCAGCGATAAACGTAACAAGTAAAAAGTTTTTGAGCCTCGCGTGAAACGTGCCAAGCTGTGAAAGAGTATATGAAGAATTTAAGCCAATGCTTATTAGCAAAAGCGTCGCCCTCCTGAAACGGTCCGAGACTTTGCCCAGCCAGCCTTCAAAGAAATCGTTCCTGGAAACATTCAAGATAGAGACGGAAGAGGCTTAGCAGCTATTTCAAGATCTGATCTATTGCCTGTTTATGTTTAAGGGGGAAAAAGTGATACCCTTTCGATAATCATGAAGAGTGTGCCTGCGAGGAAGTTTGCGTCCAAACGGACGAGTAAAACCAGGCAAGTACAGTGACTGATACACCCGAGTCTCACCTTCTCAAAAAAGGCTTTTCCGTTTGATGTGAGGAATACATGTGGGAATATCCCCCTGGACCCTGTGTTTTATTCTGTCAGCACTTGCTGGAATGGTGCTTGCAGAGTCTTAGAGCTTCTCAACCTTCCTCTTCCACGAGTGATCTCAGGGTGGTGGCCACTGAGAGTAAAGTCCCCACTTTATTTCAAGGACAGACAGACATTTTTCTGTCCCCATCTCTCGCTAAAGAGAATCCTCAAATCTGAGGAGCACATATTTCAACCTATGTAATGTTAAAATTAAAATGAGGACAAATTTGGATGATTTCAGTGTTTTGGTTCTTCGTGGGACAGACACCACGATTCCTTAATTTGTTTTAGGTAATAATTTGCCACATTGTTTAATTTGAAAAGAAATAGTGTGCACATTGACGCTACTTGAAACAAACTGGAGCTCAACACCAACAGGAAGCTTTATCTTTTGTTCCTAAAAATGACGTTATCATTTGTGTTTGAAAAATAAAAAGATGGTAAAGGAATTCATTTGACTCCAAATGTGAAACACTGTTTAAGGACATAGAAATAGGTCCATGTAGCATAGTATAACACCTTTATCGTGTCTGGTAGTGATTAATCATGTACTGATCTTTAAAAATTTAATCAAACGACGTGCTGGCTTTTTTACTTGTATGTATTTACAAACTGTGCAAGTTACTCACCGCTCGCAAGTCTCCGTATTAATACGATGATCGTGCAAGAAACCCAGCTGTTTAGATAAATTCTGTTCTGCTTTAAAGATTTTGCCCTTTGGAGAGAAAGTCACTTAAGTATTGAGTGGCAGTGACCAGCAAACAATAGTTAAAATGAAAATAAATCTTCCTGAAACTTAGTTCTAATTTTCTTGAGCAAGATACTAACCCATAAAAAATAACCATCGTTTATTGAGCCACATTTGTATCAAGTGAAACTTTGTAAATTGATACAGAGAAAATATGGACTTGTATATCCCAAATACTTTGGTCTGCTAACAGAATAGAGAGAGCTATTTGATATGTGCACATTGAAGAAAAGAAAATTAGTGATTCTGGAGAGAGATCCCTTCAGATTTGTGCAGACCCAGGGAGGTGATCATATTAGAATTAACACGAAAAAATTTGTGTCATTTGGCACTTTGGCTTAAGGGATAATTTAATGACATCAGCTACGAATGTTGACTTACATTTCTGCTCTGGCCAACCTTCTTACGATCTTGTTTATTTCCAGAAATCACATTTGTGACCAGCTCTACTAGGCTGTTCAACAGCGAACATTTTCTCATTTAGCTGAAAATATTTCAGGTTTCAACCCAGCAAGGAAAAGCACTTTCAGACTTCATGTATATGAATAAACTTGTTTGGGACTATATATATATATATTTAGAAAATTAATTCAACCAGACTATTTGACCAATTTCAGCCTAAAATATTTTTATTTCCATTTGCCAACCAGGCTGATAGGACCTCAGTTGATACAAAGATTATTGCTGCTTCTTTTCTGGGCTGTTGTTGTTTTACTTTTTACTTTTTAAATACTTTTTTTATACTTGATTCTTTACTGTTTTATTTTGGTGGAAGGCTAGAAAGTGGACTGGGTACCATCTTTCATGTGGGCTTCCAGAAATGCCGGGGCCTGTTTGCCAGCAATCGCGTCAGGTGGGTAGGAGAGATGGTGCACTGTTGCAGGGCCTGAGTCCCGAATTTGTAAACTTTCCACTTTTTGTTTTTTGAGAAAGTCACGTTTGATCTCTGCCAGCAGAGGTGGGAGGCATACTTTCCTCCTAACAGCTGAATGCAATCAGAGCTCTTATTTTGTGTTGTGTTTTAGTTAAAAGGTAAAAGAAAAGAGAAAAATACATCCAAACAAACCAGAAGACCCACTTAGCATCCAGTCTTCAGCTGTCGGTGGAGAGAGCCGTCATTCGGGGAATACAGCCCACGGGACATGATGCGTTTACCTCCTCCTCGTCCCCCCCGGGGACTGCTCTCAGAAGGAGAGGGGGAATCATGGGAATTCCATCCGGGGCTCAGCTAACATGTTTAAGCTGCATGTCAGGAGCAAGAAGGCTGAGGTTTCTTTGTGCAGACACGTGCCAGAAACTCAGATCCCTGCCTGTGTCTCAGAAATGCTCTTGCCCAGCGTCTCTGCTTGGTTTGGACCAACGAGCCTTGGAGGCCGCCTTTCCCAGTGGCCTTGCGGTTGCTGCCTCTGAACAGGAGGTGTCCAGCAGGAGCTGCACCAGGGCCCCGACATTCCATGCTGACCCTCGCCTGGAGAGGGTCTGGGCACGCAGGTGTCCCTGCAGGCTGCGGCCGGGCTTGCTGGTGATGGGGATGGAGTACATTCACAACGGGAGCTGTCGCTCGTCCACAGAGCAGGAGCCCCCCGGAGCGCCCAGCCCCACGGCATGAGCAGATGCGGCCACAGACCCCGCCTGGACAGGGGCTCAGACAACAATGCCATGCTGCTCTCCCTGATGACCCCAGCGCCCCACCTTCTTGGAGTCCTAACACTGGACGCTCGGTCATTTAGCAAATTCCTGTTTTTTGGTTTGCGAGTTGACTGTCTCCCCTGCCTAGAATCTGAGCATTGGGATTGTTGCACATTTACAACAAGCGTGGGTGTTAATCAGATTTGGCCGCATGCCAGGTATTGCCCGGGGTGACTGCAGGCTGCCTCCCAGCAGGTGGACAGCGTAGGGAATGCTGTTGTCCCCACTTGACAGTTGAGGAAACCGAGTCCCAGGGAGGTTGAGTGGAACTCTGTAGGTGGCACAGCTGCTGTGGAGGGGTGGGGGGAACTGTGGCCCCGAATCCAGGCCAGTGGATCACAGACCCCACGTCCTTAACCAGGGTCTCGGGGTGCTCTGTTAAACCAGTTATTTGTTGAGTGAATACATGAGCAGGAGGATTTGAGAGGCAGGGAGGTGGGATGCCTGGAGCAGAAGTTTTCGAGCAGGAGACTGGGGCTCACATGGGGCTCTGCCCTCACCCACTGCTGACCCTTGGTGAATTCCTTAAACTTTCTGAGCCTCAGTTTCCTCCTACGTAAAATGGAGCTAGCAATCTTCCTTTTTCAGGTTGTGAGGATTTGAGATTGTGAATGCAAAATCTGGGCCCATAGAATGTGCTGGATAAAGGAAAACATCACAACTGTCTCTGGACCAGTCCCTGGAGCCCTGAAAAAAAATGGGCAGAGGGGCTGCCTGGCATCACATCTTGGCCACCTACCAGCTGGGCATCCTGGGTAAGTCTCTTGAACTTGTTGGATCTTGGTTTTCTCTGCTGTTCCTGCCTCGGAGGCTCATAGAAGGAGGGAGAGCTGGGCTCAGGGCCTTCATGAAGGCGTTTGCACATCCTTGCGGCGCTCCCCTGCTGGTGCCTTGCCACGGGAAGTGTGGCCCATAGACCAACAGTATCGGCAGCCCCTGGGGGTTGGTTAGAAATGCAGAGTCTCAGGCTCCACCTAGACCTCCCAGATCAGACCCGGGGTTTGTGTGCACATCCTGGCCACTGGGGGGGTGCTGCCCCAGAGCACACGGGAGACGGGGGCTACCTGTTCCAGGGAGGGGCAGATGCTGGCTCTCTGGGAGTCCTCTGCCCTCTGCCCTTCCCTCGTCCCTTCCTTGCCCGCCCTGTGCTTCAGGGGCTGAGAGGCTGCCCCGAACAGGCTCCTCCATCCCTGCTTTTAGCTGATCTGACCGTGGGGCACTGGGGGAGGCGGCAGGGTGGAGGAGGGAGGAGCCGCAGTGGATTCGGCAGTGCTGCTGCTTGCAGGGACAGGCCCTCGCCCCCCCCTGCCCCCAGCTCCTCCCATCCTCCAGCCTGGGGTGCAAGCAGCTTCCTGCACCGCTCACCCCTGGCTCCACTCATAGGCTTCTGAGCTTTTCCAGCTCCGCAGCAACGTTCCAGTATTGAATTGGCTCTGTTTTAAGTACTCAGCAAAGTTTTTGTTTTTCTTGGTTGGATCTAGTGACCCACCCAGGTGTCAGTCCCAAGGGGTAGGGGTCCTGAAGTCAGAAGGTTTGGGCAAGGATTGTATATCTCCCACTGACGCGTGCCGTAGCCCCAGACAGGTCACCCTTCCTACACCCCGGGGAGGAACCGGCTCCATGAGGCCCCTCCTCTCCTGCTGCAGCACCCCCTGGGCCCTCGCCCCGGCCTTCCTCCCCTGCAGCAGGTGGAAGGCATACATGCTCGGAGGTCTGCACCCCTGCCTGGGTCCAAGCCCTTTGCTGAGGACTTGTAGCTTCTTCTCCTGGAAGGCGGGTGGATGTCCTTGTCCCCAGGTCTGGGTTTTGCCATCTGACTTGCTTTGGCCAGTGGGATGTTAGCAAACGTCACGCAGGCGGAAGCTTAGAGAGACATTTACCTGTTTCCAGCCATGCCCCGGGACCTCTGCTGCCAGCATGAGTGCCTGAGGAAGGACAAGGGACACGCAGAGCCTGGCGTGGACCTCTAGACACGTAAGTCAGCCTGGCCGATGTCAGCAGGGCCACCGCTGGCCGCCCCAGAGGTCACATGAGCTTGCCTGTGGTGGAAGCTGACGTGACGTAGTCACCAGGGCAACGAGCCGCTCTCGTGGTCTAATGTGGCCCTTGAGAACAGGGCTGTGCGGCCAGGCAGAAGGAGCCTGGGGTTCTAGCTCAGCCATTTCCAAATGGCTGTCCTGGGGAAAGTCCGTTCGTTTCTCTGGGCCTTGGTTTTGTCTCCTGTGGAGTGGGGATAACAATAGGACCCATCTAATGTGGGGATTGAGGTGATACACGTCAGGCGAATGGAACAGAGTTAGCAGCCAATAACTGTTGCCATTCTTGTGAGCGGGATTAATGACGGTGTTGTGTTCCAAACACCAACAGCCACGGTCCAGCCTCTGCTATCCTCTCTCTGCGCCCTGACACATGCCCTCGAGGGGTCAGCCACGCTTACAGCTTGCCGCTCCTCAAGGGCTCCATGCTGTCTTGTGCCCCAGGGCCTTTGCATATGCTGTTCCTGCCCCTGCAGTGCCGTTTCCCTCTCCAACTAGCAAGTCCCCTCCTTTCTTCAAGACCCCACTTAAGTGCAGTGAAGAGCTCAGGGTAACTATGTGAATATTTCCCTTCTTCCTCCCACACTTTTTGGGCTGTTATATGCGAGAGCATATTCTCCCTTCAGCTCTGGGGTCACCTTGGGTTAGCCCCCTCTCCCATGTGGCAGATGGACCACATGATGAGACTGTCACCGCTGCAGTCTCCCCGAGGTACAAGAAGTCAGGACGTGACATCGTGTTGGAAAACAAGGTCCATGTGGCAAGACAAAGCTCTGCCAAGCCAGCTCTCCAAACCCAAGCCCACTGTGTTGCTACCGCGCTCCCTCACGTGTTCCGCGGGCAGGAGCTCAGGGCTCCACGGTAGTGTGTGGGGCACGTGGGCGCTGGGAACACAAGCGAGGTCATTTCTGCCGTGTCCCGCCATCCATCGGGAGGGCACACGTGCGCACGCGGGCAACCACAGGCTTTGGGGGGGGCATGTCTGACGGGGCGGCGGGCGTCTGAACGGAGATGGGAGGTCAGCCTGCTGTGGGGGCAGAGGAATCCGGGCCTGGGTGACGGAGCCGGTGAGGGGCGCAGGGCCTCCTCGTGGGCCCCTGCGGGCGGTGGGCCGTGAGGGCAGGCGCGGTCTGAGGCCCAGGCCTGGCTCAGAGCACGGAAGTCAGGGCGGGTGACTGCTTTAGCTTCCGCACCACCGTCCCACAACCAGCGGGCAGGTCTGGCTACCCCGGTTTCACAGACGCAGGCCCCCCAGCCCTCCTGAGAGGGGATCTCCTCAGCCACAACCCGGGAGGAAACAGCAAGTCCAGGTGTCACATGTACGTCCTGGAAACTGGTTTCACCAAGGACATAAATAAATAGTAAAATAAAACAGACAAATAAATACAACATTTATTTTAGTGAGTAGAGGCAGCCCGCCTTTCTGTGCCCCAAGGAAGACCAAGAACTTGGTGAGCTGGATGGCATCGCCATCGATCCTGCCATGGGCGCGGGGTAAAGGCCCTGGCCTGGGCGGGAGAGGTTTCCATGGAGACTGCCTGTCTACGGCCAGTGTCCCCTCCTGGAAGGTGGGGTCGGGGGCGGCTCCTCCCATTCAGATGGCGCACAGGTAGGGACCGCGGTGGTCGGCAGTGACAGGGCGGCTTGTCTGAGGCCCGGGCGGCTGGAGGCAGGCGGTCTGGGCAGGGGCCCCGCTCCCCCCATCTTCTGGGCTCGGTGCCTGTGGGCTCTCGGGCACGAGGTGCACACCGCACCTGTGAGGCTCGGCTCCGGGCCAGGGAGGGGCGCGCCGTCCCGTCTTTCTGGAAGGGCCGTCTTCGGTGGCTCACCTCCGTCGCTGAGGCTGCTGCTGCGTCACCTGACCACTCTCCACTGCAAAGGAGTCTGGGAAACTGCATATTTTTAGTCGGGTCCACTGCCAAGCCAAATAAAACCAGAATCCTGTCAACAAGGAGGAATGGGTGGGGAGCATATGTGGTCAGGCAGCCAGCAGAGGGCTGAGCGACCGGCCCAGATCACATGTGGCCAGTGTGTGACGCTCTCTCGGTTCGAAGGTGAGGGAGACATTTTTCTTCGCAAAAACCCTTCTGAGGAGATGTTTATCTCTTACCGTTCTGAAGACTTCACCCACAGCCTCATTATGAAGAAAATGAATATGTTCCTACCAGTTGGAAGCGTAAGGGGTCGGGTTTTGGCCAAGACTTCCCTTAATGTAGGTGGCTTTTTTCTTGTTTCATGGAGAAGGACATGGGGGTCCACTTGGTAGTCGGTGTCAGAGTGAGGTTCAAATGGCAAACCCCTGCTGGCCTCACGGTCCTGGCCGCGGCTGGTGAGGGTGCCACCGGGCCCGGACTCTCCGCAGAATGGGGGTGGGGGTGAGCTGGGGAGGAGGTCCCCCTTCTCAACCATACCCCGGGGGGCGCCACAGCCTCCCTCGTCCTGCTGTGGTCCTCGCACCCCCTCAGACTCCTGGGTGAGCCGGCGGTTTCTGCCAGTGGGCTCTCTGAGCATAGAGCCTGGCCCTGGGAGCAAACTCTTTCTGCTTCTGGCTGAGAGCCTCCTCCTGACCTGGCTGCATACTCAGGCAGCAGGGATCACCCGTGTGCCCAGCTTGTCAAGCCCGGCCTGCACCCGGCGACCCCCTCCTGAGCCCGGTTCCCCACGCAGCACAGAGCAGGATGTCCCTGACGAAGATCCTGTGTCCCCACTCACACAGCACGGACCAGCAGCCCTTCTCACCGTGGCCTTCCCTGGAAATAAGCAGTAAAGGAGATGGGGAAAACACAAGGCAGAAACTACGTCTCAGTGAAGTCGTGGTCCCAAAACAGGACTGTCCGTCAACGGGATCCTATCAGGATAAAAGCCTGCCCTAAAAGCAAAACAAGGAAGCCAGCCCCACCTTAAACTGGAGAATCCTTTTACCCAGTCCTGTAAAGTAGGCAATAAGGGACACGTCTGTTGTCCCGGGGACCCTGCCGTGACACTCAACAAGTTAACTCTTCCGTGTATGGCAATTAGGGTTTGTGTCTTAGGTCCACTTTAAGATTCGGTAAACATTTAATTAACAACCCGTCTCTCTCTTTGGAGTGTTGAAGGGCTTTAGGGCATTCCGGGGAGGAAAAACTCTTCTCGAGAGACTTGCTCACTGAGGTCTGGTCTTAGTGTGCCTTCCTTTCTGGGAAGAGGCCCCAGAGCCACCGAAATTCATCTTCAGACTGGGAGTGCTATCACAGGCGGTCAGTCCGCGCTGTTAGCTGGCCATGCCCTTTCTCTCTCGCAGAGAGAACTCTCAGATGCAAAACTGCATGGCTGATGCAGATGCCCATCAGGAAGGCGTTCAGCTTCAAGTCTCAAGTAGTCCAACCTGCAGGGACCAAAACGGGCACAGGGTCCCCTTTGTCACGTGACAAGGCAGAGACCCTCGGTGGCCGGAGAGAGACAGCTGCCGGCCTCTGCCCTGTCGCTGCTCTACCAGACCTGCTGGTTTCAAACAAAATGCACTTACAATCTTCATCTGCAGGCAGGAGCCTGACATGGGCCGCACTGGGCTGAATCGAGGTGTCAGCAGGGCTGGTTCCTTCTGGAAACGCTAGGGGTGAATCATTGCTCCTCCCAGCTTCTAGAGACACCTGCGTCCCTTGACGTGGGGCCCCTGCGTCTCCTCACCCAAGCCGGCGATGTGGTGTCTTTTTGCCCTCCTTCCGATCACGTCTGTCCCCCCACTGTCCTCTTCTGCCTCCCTCTTCCTTGTAAGGACCCTGGTGGTTACACTGGGCCACTCAGTCATGCAGAGTGCTCTCCCTATGTTAAGAGCAGCTGGTTAGCAACCCTCGTCCCACCTGCAGCCTTGCTTCCCCCTTGCCATATAAGCCAACATTTCCACAGATTCTGGGGGTTGGGATGTGGATGGTTCGGGGGTGAGGTGGGACATCATTCTTTCCACTACATTGCCATTGCCTGTCCTGTTATGGTCTCAGGACAGCTGCTACATCACCGGCCATCATGTCTGCATTCAAAGGAAGAAGGGAGAAGGGCTGCAGGACTGAGCCAGCTGGGTCTGTGTCTTTTAATCAGGGGAGCAAAGGGCTTCCCAGAAGCATCCCCAAAGATCCTGTTTACGGTGGCCAGGGAGAAGGTGGGTGTGAAGACCCTGGCAAGCGTGTCCATCTGCAGGGCTGTTACGGCCCCTTTCCAAGCTCCTGAATGCACTGCAGCAGGTCGTGGTGGACCCGGGCCCAGGAAGCAGGAAGCGGTGGCTTCCAGGGAGTGTGGCTGACACGGGAGTTCTGGAAGGAAACTTGAGGCTCTGGAATAGTGGGCAGGTCCCGGGCTTCGGAATGGGCTGTCCTGGTTCCTAGCACCTTCTTGACTCGAGAACGAGAGAGAATGTGTGCACAGCGCCCGCCGTGTCCAGTTCAGGTCGGTGCTCAGGGCAGCGTGACTGCTGCCCAGGCAGGCGTGGGACCTCTGAGCCAAGAGCGACCGAGGGTGGGTCTGGAGGCGCAGGTACTATTTCGGCATCAAGATGGCAGAGGGAGGGGTGTGGCTTCCCCACCAGGGGCTCCCATTTTGCAGGCCATTTGGTCCTATCCCAAGAGGTCATGCACATGTCGAACCGATTAGAGATTGTGTATTCTACCTGGAAATCTGACGCACGGTTCTGTGTTCCTAGGTGCGTTCTGGGACGCTTTGTTGTTGATTTCTCCCCCAAAACACACTGGCTCTGCCTGAACTCATTCAGCTAACCTAGAGGTAGGGAAAGAGATCTCACAGGTGGCGTGGGTCCCTGGTAGAGGCAGGAGCAGCTGGGGACCCACTGGATACCCCCACGCCGATGGCCACATGCACAAACAGCCTGGCGTTCCTCCAGCCCATTCTGGACACCACGCGCTCAAAACCATCTGGGAAAGAAAACAAGTCCATTCAACTTACACTTTTGAACCCTCATTGGCTGGGTGCTGTGCCGGCATCCTGTGGGGGCCACAGAAAGGGACAGGGTGAGAGCCTGCCCTCTGGGGGGAAGGGGGACACACACACACAGCTCCCAAGTGTTGGGTGTCTGCCCTGTGTGGGCGGCAGACCCCCTGATTGCTGCTGGGTGACTCTGGGCAGGTGACCTAACCTCTCGGAATCTCGATGATGTGGCCTGTGAGGGCCACAGGGAGGATCTCTGCATGGAAGGGTGTGGGAGGGTCCACGCCAAGCGCCCTGACCACTAGTGTTTACTCCTCTGCTTGTTATCCTTTTGGACACACACGAGCAGCTCAGATGCTAGCGTCTGGATAAACCTGGCCAGTGGTGCGGGCCCACAGAACAAGAGTGGAACTCGAGTCCGCTGGGGTCGGGCTCTGGGGTCGGGCTCTGGGCTCTTGCTCTCAGAACGAGCCTCCCGTGATGTGGTTGAGGGTGGCCTCGGGCTCCATGCTTAACTCACTCTGCCCCGTCCCACGTCTTCTCCGGGTCGTGTGTCTGTCTCCTGATGGAAGCCACGGAAGGGGACTGTGAGGCGTGAGGCCCGGGCCTGGCCGGGAGGGCGGACAGGACAGTGCGGCAAGGGCTGCGGCCACTGGTACCCTCCATGCGCACCAGCGGTTACTCTGCACACGAGATCGCAGAAAGCCCCGGGAGAACGCAGAGAAGTACTGTCCACCCGCAGCTCCAGTTTGCAGGTGGGGAAACTGAGACACAGCAGCAAAGCCACTGGCTCAGGGCCCCACAGCCAGTGTGGGGAAGGGGTGGTGTTGGAAAGTCAGCCTGAGGCCTGATGTCGGGAGGAGTGAGATCTGTGACCTGGTCCCAGCACCCCGACCCGACCTGTGACCCCTCCTCCCCCCAGTCCTGTCCCAAAGCTTGGAAGGGAGGGTGAAGGGCACGGGGCAGCTTCCCTGCAGCAAGGTGCTTCGGGGCACCTCTGTCATGTTCCTCCAAGCTCCCCCCAGCTCTCTGTCCCCCGGGGGAGGCGAGAACCTGGGAATTCTCTTATCTCTGCTGAGCAGGATGCGTCCTGTGTTGTGTCCCCACCAAGGTTTCCAAGCTCCGTGATGAGCTTGCAGATTTCTGCGGGCGATTGCTCGGCTGCCCTCCCGCCCAGCTTGGGGGGGAGGTGTGTTTTGTTGGCCAGGCCCCTCACACCGTGGCCGGGCTCCCCGTGTCCCTGGCCTTTTCAGCTGCTCCCGGCCCTCGGATCCTCGGCAGGCCTGTCCCAGCGGACAGCGGTGTGAAATGCAGGGGTGAATTCCTGCCCTTAGCGTTTCCGCCCATTCTTTGTGTAGAGGCCACAGTGGGTTCCCTGCCAGGGAGGGGGCCGTGGGGGACGCCGTGCCCCGCACGGCCCTCGGGGGCGCTGTGCAGGCGGGCGGGGCAGGACAGGTCTGCCTGTCTGGCCCGGGCTGGGTTTCCGACACCCCTTCCCCATCAGTGGCACTTGTGAGAGGCTGTCATCAAGCCGGGAGTGGATGGGCACAGGTAGTCAATCGAGTTCTGCGCTGCAGTGTGGGCAGTGGGTCTGAGTCCCACCTCCAGGGACGGCTGTTTCAGAATGCAGATTCTCAGGCCCAGGGTTCAGAGTCAGCCTGGTTGGGTAGTAGTTTGCGGCAGGCCCCAGGTCATTCTGCTGAGTAGGCACGTTGGGAAGTGCCGGCTGGCAGCTTGTCCCAAGGCTCTGGAGTCGGGCTGAGTCTTAATTCACTGCCGCCACCTGGTCTCTCCTTGTCCTGGAGCTTCTAGGAGCCTCAGTCTCCTCCCCTACTGACTGGGGTTGTTGGAAGGAAAGACTAATTCTTAATTCTTCATTCTTACTGTCATAATGACATTCAAAGACATGACCTTCCTGGCAGTTTCTGGTCATCGCAAGCACCAGATGGCCCACACTGAGCTCAGACGCTTGGAGTCAGAAGCAGAGACCTTGGGTGTTCTGGGCACCCTCTGAGGCCCCATTTCAGGACTGCACTATCTGCACTGCAAATTCCCAAGTGTTGACACCAATACAGGCACTCAACCTCTTTGCTGTCCCCTGGGGTCCAGGGACCCTGAATTGGGGAGCACCAAGCCGTCCCCTGATTGTCAGAGCTGAGGGCACTGGGGCCAGAGAGGGACTGACTCTTCTCAGGACACTGAAAGGTAAGGAAGGGCAGTGAGAAAAACACCCGTGTATCCCACAAGAAGCCGCGGGACAGCGAGACCCCTTGGAGGTGCTCCTGCCAGGTGGGACCTGTGAGCTCCCTTCTGGAAATGTCCGCAGAGGTAGCATCAGGCTGGGCTCCAGAGAGTGGCCACGCCAGGCAGGGGACTTGTGTCACGCCGCAGATCCCTCCTGCGAAGTGTGGGCGTCAGATCGCCCACTTCCCCTCCTTGGAGGGCTCAGGTGCTCAGTGCCCCGTGGCTGACGTGCACTATTGGAGGGTGAGCTGGTGGTGGAGGTTGCTGGTGAGCCCTGTTCCTCAGGTGAGCAAGCTGGAGGGCCGGGGCCTGCTCACCGGCACCAGGATGCCCGCTGATGGGGGCGGCGGCTCGCTTGGCTTTGGGCCTGTGGAGAGACCCTCAGCATGGTCACCTCCACAGAGAGGAGGCCTGACGGGCAGTCTGCTCCTCTGGCAGGATCGGCAGGTTCTCGGGCAAGAGGGGCTCAGACAGGCCTGCTCCCCCGTTTGTCAGCTCCCACCATCCTTCCTGAGAGTCCGTGTGGAGGGGAGCCCGGTGGGATCCTCGGAGGTTTGGGGTCCGTGTCTTCTGTGAACTTTCTACTCTGGCTCAGAGGATTCCCAAATACTCTCTGATTCAGGGTTTCTGTTGAGCCAAAGCAGGAAGCTGTAAGCTGGGAGCTGGTTTTATGTTTATTGACTTATGTTTTCCCAAAGCAGGGGTGCAGTAAAACGTGAAATATGGTGGCCAGACCAAATGGCCTCATGCTGTCCTCCTGAGACTTTTCTGCGGGAGGAACACACACACTCACACACGCTGATCCACATGCACACATACCTGCACACATTCACACACGTGTGCACATCATACACCCTTTCACACCCACCCACGCACACCAACACACGTTCACACACGTGTGCACATCACACACCCTTTCACACC
>NW_023270469.1:2358606-2387033 GCF_011800145.1 Mirounga leonina
TTGCACACGTGTGCACATCCCACACACCCTTTCACACCCACCTACACCCACCAACACATTCGCACACGTGTGCACATCACACACCCTTTCACACCCACCTATGCACACCAACACACATTCACACACGTGTGCACAGGCATGCACACACACACACACCCATGCTCTCAGAAGGAGACCGAGTGGGATCTTAGAAACCAAGCCATCCACTTCCCACCCCTGCATCCCAAGCTCCTTCATGCTCTCGTCTGGGGGTGTCAGATGCTTCCTGAGCATGCCTGCTCCTGTTCAGTTTCAAGCTCTGCCACCGTGTGATCTCGGCCGCCTTGCTGGGTGTCTCTGACCCTCAGCTTCCCGTTCGTGAAGTGGGCGCCGTCGTGGAACCTGGGCACGGGGGCGTCTGGGGGACACGGGCTTGTGAAACCGTGTACACTTCCAGGCCACACCGCTGCTACCGTTCCCTGCCACCTCTCTGCCGAAGCCTGGGGTCAGGCGTCCCCAGCCTGGCATTCTGTCCGCTTTCCCCGGAGCAGGTCACCGCATCTGTGCGTGTCTGGGGTAACACGTGTTAGCTGCTACATGTCTCATTTTAACGTGGGGTAAACACGGCCCTGCCCTCAGAGGCAGCTCTGTAGATGAAGCCTTCTTGGGGAACGGGACTACGGTGGCTTATGGATGCCCACGCTGGTGGCACCTGCCCCAGCCCCGCCACCAGGGGACCACCTGGTGGGGGGAGGAGGGCGTGAGGCTTCGAGGAGGGCAGTGTGCGGGAAGTGGCCACAGCCACCGGCCACCGTGGGCGGAAGGGTGGACCAGACAGCCCAGCGCTCCAAGGCTGAGGGTGCAGAGGCCAATGAAGACAGCAGGGGACACGGTGGGGGCAGGGGTGGTGAGGGGAGAGGGTGCAGGGGGACGCCTGTCGGGAGGAGACGCGGGAGAAAGACATCCCAGGCAGCAGGGCTGTGCTAGGCTCGGAGGCAGGGCTACCTGGGGTGTCAGGAGCTGCAGCTGCCGTGGCTTCAGCAGAGGTCCGTGGACCGCAGGGTGGGTCTGCTGGTGATCCCCCTGCCTGTGAACACTTGGCCGGCTGGAACATTCTAAGACAGTTGGCTTTTTGTAAGCATCTAACACAGGTGGCTTCTGAGTCCTAGCACTGTCACCAGGACCCCCAGCTCACACTGAAATAAATCCGTCACGTACTGGATGATGTCACCATTGGAACGAACAACTTACATATTTAAGGCCTTGTTCCTTAAGATTTTCTATCATGGAATTGTTTACAGAGTAGGCTGCCTTCCCCAGGAGTGGGGACCAAGAGGGAAACTGGCCCAAGCATGGCCTTTATGGACATCTCCTTACATTAAAAGTCCATGCCATTGGGGCGCCGTGGCTGGCTCACTGGGTTGAGTGTCCGACTCTTGGTTTCAGCTCAGGTCATGATCTTAGGTCATGAGATGGAGCCCCGTGCCAGGCTGCGTGCTCGGTGCAGAGCCTGCTTAAGACTCCCTCTCCCTCGACCCCTCCCCCTGCTCGTGTTTTCTCTCTCTCTCAGATAAATAAATACATCTTTAAAAAAAAGTCCATGCTATTATTGCTTTGCATTCCACAGTGTATGCAGAGGTATTTTAAAAAGCCTCTGTGTCCCTCCCAATATGTTAGTAAAAATGATGATTTTTGTAAGCATCGTGTTTATCTTGGGTCTTCTCATAGTCTCTGTTTGGAAAGCCACGTTGACCTTAAGATGATAGATAACCTGAACACCGTCTCCTCTTCCTAAATGTCAGTCATTCAAACCTTAGTATGAATGGCAATACAATCTTAAGAGTAGGTTTTCAGTGACAACATAACCAAGATCCCTGTGAAGGTCAGCAAGAGGGAATAACGATGTTCCCCCCACCCTCAAAGAGTCAAATATAATGAGGGGGTTGGAACAAAGACATCGTGCCAGTTTCCCTGTTGGGTCTTACTCTCCCATAGTTCTCTGGTCTGTGGTCTGCTCTAACCACTCCCTGGCAAAGATCAGGGACAATATTCTCCCATGGAAACTTCTCACTCTGGCCAAGAGCTCAAGTGTCTGGTCCCTCCTCCATCACCCTCCGTTCCAACCTACTGTGGAGAGGGCTTCTGTTTTTTTCCTGTCTATGTATCCATCCATTTTCTTCAGATAGCTGGGGCCCTGAGAATATCAACGTGTGGGCTGTTCATGGGATATTTGGCCTTTTCGAAGCCCTTGTGCAAATCCTTAAACTTGTTCAATACGTATAACATGCTATCCTACATGGATATCAATTTTTTAATTACTTAAATAATTAAGTTAATAACCGTACACATTCAAATCCCATTCCTGCCACTTGCTAGCTGTGTGATTTGGGGCAAATTACTTAACTTCTCTGCACCACCATTCTCTAATCTACAAATGCGGGATAAAAATAGCCCCTGGGCCGTGTGAGGATTAAATTAGTGAATATGTGAGAAGCCCCGGGAATGGTGCGTGATGTATGTGCGTTAGCTCCGTAACCATTAGCGGACTTTGCCCCGTGCTGGGAAACGATCATCTGACTTCTCAGAACAGACAGTAGAGTCCACGATCCTTCTTCCCTGTACTGAGAGCTTCACCGGGAGTTTCTCCGCCTTCAGTGTATGGGTCTGCGTTGGTGGAGGGTGGCGCGCAGCTTTGTGGCATCAGGGTGATTCCCGCGGAGTGCGCACCCGTTGGTGCTCATGGGGGAGGCAGGACTAGAGACACCTTCTCCCCTGGGAGGCTGCCCTGGAGGACTCAGTCAGGTTTGAGCCTCTGGTTGCCAGAGTTTGGCTCCTGGAGCAGCCTGCCTGAGTTTGCAGAGTTGCCCGGCCCCCCACATGCACGCTTGGGTCTCTCGGGGCCTCTGTGATGTCACCAGGCAGGCCTCCAGGGACCTTTGCACAGGGGCCCTTCTGTTTGTGGTGGGACACATGCCATTTGTCAGTGGCATGGGGTGACTTGCTGGGCACCCCTCGAAGAGAGCTTGCAGAGTTCAAGGCTGGTCGCCCGGGCACTCATTATCAGATCTAATTGTGGGCTCAGATTTCACAAACCAGGGGGCTACGCAGGTGGAGGACAGGCTGCAAAGGTCACGCCTAAAAGCTTATTAAACCGCTGGTGTGAAAGGTAAGACCATCTGGATGCCATTTGACAACTTAAGTGGTAATTACACCATTTGGCGCAGGAATTAGAGGTGCGGCTTGCACTGTGGGGGGGCATCTTGGTTTGCAGGGGGTGGCTTTGTGGTGGCAGTCCTGTCCTGGCATCTCGAGGTCCTCGTCCCTGCCGTGGCCCCTGGCTTCTCCGCTGAGCTCCTCGGGTGCACCGCGGAAAAGGCAGTACGGACGGGCAGCGCCTCCCCTCGCGGCCCTGTGGCCGTGATAACCAGGAACACCTGCTTTCCCAGCGCCCTCCGCCCGGGGACGGGGGCAGGGGTGGCTCCCAGCGGCGTTCCACCCCAGCAATATGGAAGTGTTTAGCAGGCTTTGCACCAGGCAGGGTAGCTGAGATGTGAACCTTCAAATTACAGCCATTCCCGGGCCGAGGAAAAGTAAATAAACAGTTCACAGCTGCAGCCAACTCAGCACAGAACTGGCTATCTCTTCTGATTGCGGGACAAGTAATTAAGTGGGAAATGTGAGCCCTCAACGTCAGGGCGAGATGATAAAGGTCTGGGGGCAGTAAATCCCCCCAACTCCAGAGACCTCCCGATTAACCCGCGCAGGGCCGGCAGCGGCGAAGCCCGGAGGAGGAGTGCTCGGTAAGCGATCATCAGAAGCTCACTCACTAAATGAAACCCTCCCGCCTCACTGTGCCTTGTTGGGGGGCATGATGAGGGTGAGAATCTGAATCCTCACCAGCATGCCCCAGAAAACACCTCAGAACAGGTGCTGTGTGCTTTAACTGATTGTTCTGGGCTGAATTGTGTCCCCCAAAAGTTCATATGTTGGAGTCTCAACCCCCAGGACCTCGGAATGTGACTGTACTTGGAGAGAAGGCCCCTAAATAGGTGATTAAGTCAAGTGAGCAGGGTGGGCCCCGACCACCCTGACTGGTGTCCTTAGAAGGGATCAGGACATAGATGAGCACGGAGGGATGGCCATGTGCATGCCTAGGAGAAGCCAGCCCTGCCCATGCCTGGATCTCAGGCTTCCAGCCTCCCGGGCTGGGAGACAAGAAATCTCTGTTGTTTGAGCCGCCCGTCCTGTCGTGCTTTGCTAGGGCAGCCGGGGGAAATGGAGGGTGCTTTGCAGGGAGAGCTGACTGAGCAAGGAGGGAGGGTGGCACGGTCTGTGCCAGGCCCTCTGTGAGGGACGCACATGGCCCGTGCTTCTCGTTCTCACCACAGCAGAGGCATCCCCTCTCTCTGATGGGGAAGGTGAGCCCTGCGGAGGCTGAGCCCGTAGCCCAGGCCACACAGCTAGGACGCGTGGAGAGAGCCCATTCCCGGGAGTTGGGGTTCTCAAACCCAGCTGCACGACTCGCCTGGGAAGTGTTAGAAAGTAGAGGTTCCTGGGCTCCGCCCCAGATGCAAGACCTGGGAAGCAGTTTACAAGGCACCCCGGGGGATTCTCATATATAGCCCGGTTCAGAACCATGACTTTAAACCCAATCTTCTTGCTGGAATTCCTTTGAAAAAAAAGTAGTGGCCCAGCAGGAGCTCCTGTCCCGTCTTTATTCACATTTTTCTCCTGGGTGAGTCTGCTTCAGTGTGTCCCTCCTCCACGGTCAGCCAGATTATGTTTCCTACCAGCACAATCTCTGGAGCCCCAGTGCTGGGGTTCGAATCCAGACCCCTCAGCTTACTTGTTGTGTGACTTCAGGCAAGTCACTTGACCTCTCTGGGCCTCCGTTTTCTCATCTGTAAAATGTGGCTATTAAGAGTAACTACCTCGTAGGGTTGTTATTAACCAAGTTAATGTTTCTAAAGTGCCTGATACATGGACAGCGCCAGGCGTATGTTTGTTAGGAACAGAATAACTGTCTCATCTATTTGGCCCTTGACCGTAAGATGCTGAAGGTTGGCGTAGGAATGGGAGACAGAAACCGAGTTTGACCAGTTCTGGATTTCCCCCGAAACACAGAGGGGGCTTCTGGGAATTTTAGTGGGAGGGCACAGGGCACCATTTGTCCAAGGCATTCACCCCCATCTGCCCTCACCCCACACGCACATATACGCGCATGCACACGCACCGCTGCCCTAAGGGGCATTGTGACAGCATCTCTTGGGACCATAACATCCCCACGTCATAGAGGGACGCACACACAGAGTCCGAGATGTCATCGAAACGTGCTTTCTCTGTGGAGGGTGAGGTGTGATTCAAAGAGCAAGGTCCCCGGTGGGCCCTGCCTGGTGTGGGTGCTGACTGGGTTACGGAAAATCTGGTGTCTCCCTGGGTTCTGTGCATCGTATGCCCCCTTCTCCTTCTGTACCGAATACGTACCCTTTTCATAATAAAACATTTTTTTTAAAGAGTGATATAAAACTTGGCTGAGTCACCCCCGGCAGATTCTTCCTTGGAGCATGTTTTCACATTTCCTGGACAAGCTGGTGGCCCGGCAGGGCTGGACACCCCTCTGGCCTCCCCCGCAGAGCAACGTGCCTGCCTGTTTGCTGGCTTGTGGCCCTGGAGGAGACGGGCATGTGTCACCCAGCTACATGTCTCTGGGAGCCTCTGTGGGGGTCATGTCACACAGCCGAATTCTGGAGGTGGTTTCATGCAAGCGTGGGTCTCTGGGCTGGGGGTCCTTGGAGACCTTTGCAGGGGACCTTGGGTCAGGCTGGGATGAGCTCCCAGAAGAGGCCTGGGGACCAGGACAGGAGGGGGTCCTGGATGGCCCAGAGAGCCCTTACTGTGTGCTGGCTCAGTCCCCGCCTGCTGCTCCCCCAGGAGTGTCTGTGTCCCTGTGTCCACTTCTGCAGGGCCGGGACACGACGTGACCTGCTCCAAGGGCTCCTGGGGGCACCAGACACATTAAAACAGGTACTAGCATCTGCGGGCCTGGTAAAGAGGCTTTGGCCATGGTCCTGCCTGCTTTTCTTCTAGTGGCTCTGAGCTGTGTCCATCTGCAGGCCCGGGCCTGGGGCTCAGGAAGTCACATTCCCTCAGGCCTTCTGCCAGTAGGTAGAGCCCCAGCCAGGTGCTGGTGCCTAGCAGGAAGCAAACCAAGGTGCTCACCCCGAGGGAGGCAGCCATCCCTGGAGCGATTTCCCCAAGAGCCACAGGCAACCGAGGAGAGTTTTGAGGACTGGTCTGCGGTCACACGGGCAGTCCTTGCAGACCCAGAAAATGACAAACCTGAAAGGTTCTAGGACAGGCAGGCCCAGGCTGAGGAGGACAGTGGAGACCAAGTGACGTCGGAGCTGGGATGGGAGCAGGGATCGGAGCTGGGCAGGACATGAACAGTGTCCAGGACAGAGGGAACAGCCTCTGTGGACAGCTTGTCTCAGCAGCTGATTATCCCCCCTTCCACAGTCACAGAATGTCCAACTATGTCCCTCGCCACTCGGAGTAAAGCCTGAGTGTCACCGCCCCCTCCCCCCGCCACGGTGTATGCGACAAGCTCTGGCCAATGAGCCGTGCAGCCTCCGGAGTGTGCCCATAAAGGGAAGGGCAGGCCCTCCTCTCTGCCCTTGGTCTCCGCCCCCTGGCTGGATGAATCACTACAGCCCACGTGGATGGCCCCGGTGATTTTGGAGAGCAGAACTCAGACCTGTATGTGAGAAAAGCACGTTCTATAACGTGGTTTTAGCCACACATATTCTGGTGTCTGTTAAGTGCAGTGGAAGCAAGCTTTATTGGGGCTGGAGCAGTGGCCGGGAATTCCCACTGTAAGAGCGGGTCTTTGGCCTGATTTTGGGAATTACACTTGACCATTCAGCCTGTAATCCTGCTCCTGGTGTTCCTGGGGATAATGCAAGCCACGCAACGTCCTCGCTGGTAGCTCGCACTGAATTCGGCCAGGTGGGCTTTAGTTATGTGGGCATAAAACTCGTAGGTCATGGGACAGACTGCCGTTTCCCCCGACAGCCGCAGGCAGCCGAAGAGAGGTCTGAGGATGGGTCTGTGGTCACACAGGTAGTCAATGCAGAGCCAGGGCTCAGATGCAGGGCAGGGCCCCGATCTTCTCTCTGGGGTGCCTGTCTATGCCGAGGAATGGTGTGGGTCTGGAGGTATGTCCAGTTCAGGGGTACCTGCTCTACTCACCTCTCCCCCATCCTACCGGCTGCCCTGCCCACAGCCGCCTGGGGGGGCCTGGCTGTGGTTTCTCCCGCCCTGGGAGCTTGGTCAGCCTCTCAGGCCCCAGGGCAGTTGGGAGTCTTCTGGAAAAAGGTTTCTTCCATTCTTAGCGCCGGGGGTGGGGGGATGGGAGGGAGTGGTCTTTGGACTTGCCCTGGACATGGTCAGTTCTAGATTGAAGACATGGAGGTGGGCAAGAGCAGGGGGCTGTCTCTGACAGGTCCAGCAGCACCCCTCCCTGGACCCTGGTGTTTCCCAGATGCATAAGCCAGTTTCCGTCAGTATTTCTGTTGCTTGCTGCTGTGGTGTCTTCACTGGGAAGTTGGTGCTGGGCATTCATCGTCTGCATGTTTCCTCCACTGGAGAGCTGTTAGGATTCTCGGAGCTATCGCTTCTCTGGACTGGCCCTCCTGAGTTCCGTTAGCCTTTGCTTAGGGCCTCACATGCTTCTGCGTGAGACCCATTTTCTCAGGGGTTCTTGGTTATGTTTCTGATGCTACCCTGCAGTGGACAGGATGGAATCAGGTTGCTTTTCATGCCAAAGCGGGGACTCTTACCATCCCTGGGGTCATGCAGACTGGAGCACTGGGGAGCAGCCCCCACTCCTAGAGCTGGGGGCTCCATTTTCCCATGCTGGGGATGTTGCAGCGCCCTCTTTGCCTTAGCTCCTTCCCCCCGATGCCCCTTGCTGGAGCCTCACTTGGAATTTCTCCTCTGGGGAAATGGCCCAGTCCCTCCCTTCTCCACGCATCTCTCCCAGTAACACGGAGCTGCCCTGAGACCCTCTCAGGCTTTTCTGAATCCTCCTCCCCACTTTTGGGAGAAAAGAAAGGACAAGTTTGCATTTGGTCCTTGAGTCTGCTTACTAGTGGTGAGGGCTCGGGAACGCTGCTCATAGTCCCTGCATCTCAGTTTCCTCGTTTGCAAAATGAGATCAAAAGTAGTCCCCCAAATCTGGGGCTGAGGGTTTCATGAGGTATTGGCTGACAGGTCCTGCAGGAGGTCAGAGTTCTGAGAAGAGTCAGCGATGGGGCAGGACCAGGTGGGTGAGGTGTGGGCAGTGCCGGCTGCAGGATGAAACTGGGCCCTTGCTGAAACATTGTGAAGGATTTCAAGTTTCCCACAGCAGAGCATCGGACCCAGTGTGGGGTCCTTCTGAGCGTGGGCCCCTGCACCTTCTCACTCTTGCTGGAGTCCCTTTAGTATTTTCACCCTGGCCCGGAAGGACCCAGGAAGTAGCAGGACCCTTCAGACACCAGAGGTCAACGGCTGATGAGAAGCGATTCACTGCAGGGACCTTTGCTTTTCTATCTGGGATCCAAGGGCGGCTGTGTCCAGACGTGATTCTTCAGTGGTGGAGATCTGCCCGGTGCTCTGTGTATGGAAGGGGGCGCGGCTTTGGGACAGTCCCCCCCCTTGAATCCTGACCAGGGACTGGCCCAAGGTCGCAGCCCCTTATAGCTGGAAACAGCTGACTTCTGGTTCTGGGTTCCAAAGTGGGCAGCCCCACCCAGCATGAGGACGTTGCACAGAGAGGCCCACTGACGTCATTGCAGAGGTGATTTTTATGGAAGTGGGTGCGGGGCCATAAAGCTGTTCGGGTGGACCTCGCCCTCGGCCCCGTTCTCGCCCGTGCCTGTCATCTTGCCCTGGGAAGGCCCAGCCTCCTTGGGCTCTCATACCCGAGAGCGGGGCCGGGCCACAGCCGGCCCCCCATCCTCCGTGGGCTACAGCTCGCCACTTGGAGCCAACAGTGCTTCCAGGTTAAGCACCTTGTTAGGGTAATAAATGGGATGAAAAAACAGTATTTCACTGTATTTTTTCCTGGGGTATCATGACAGATTGAGGGCCTGTGGCTCGAGGCATGCTGGCTGATCCCAGCTCCTGTGACCCTGAGGCTGGGGAGCAGATGGGCATGTCACAGACTTCCCCTGCCTCCGCCTGGCCAGGGTCCAAGGCCCCGGCCGCCCGCTCACTGGCTGTCCAGCCAGCGGCGCCTGTGGGAATGTTGGGCCCGCAGAAGCCCAGGCCCGTTTCTCTTGCCCCGAGAGCCTGTGGGAGGGGGGGCGCTCATAGGTCCCAGGGGAGCACGTCATCCCGATGGGCAGGCTGCCCGGCCCACAGCTGGCTGAGCTGTGTGGGGAATGAGCCTGTGCCTTCCTCCAGCACCAGGACAGGAAAGGGTCCCAACCGGGGTGTCTTGGCACCTGGCACCTTCCTGGTCCATCTGGAAGAACGGCTGCTTCATTGCCAACTGCGTGATGGCAGAGTGGCCCGGATAGTCCCTGTCCAGACTCAGAAATCAAGTCAGGGATACGTGTCACTCTAATGAATATGACACCAGCCCTCACTTGTGGGGTGTTCGTTCTGTGCCGGGTGCTGTGTCTATCATCTGAGCAGATTTTCCAGCAGCTCCATGTAATAACAGTGGTAAAAACACACCCCAAAGTGTGGCTCTCACGAAGGCCTAATACAGAGTGACTCTTGAAACCCTGACGACAACCCCATGGGGTAGGTACTCTAATCACCCCCGTTTTGCAAATGAGGAAATGAGGTCCAGAGAGGCGAAGTGACTTGCCCAAGATCACACAGCTAGTAGGTGTCCAGAGCTAGAATTTTCCTTGGTCAGTCTCACCCTAGAGTTCATCTTTTAACCACTAACATACTGTGTCTGCAGCATTCAAGCAGTATTTGGGCAAGAACGTGCCGTGGATCTTATCACTAGAGGCTGGTGCTCGGTTGGGAAAGGAGCAAATTCTCCAGCGGGCTTCCTAGAGATGGTGAAACCCCAGAACCCAGCCTCTAGGTTTAGGCAAAAGCAAGTGAAATTAAATCAATTAATTAAAAGAAAATAGTCCAGTAATTGTCCAGTAAGACCATTAGATGGTATTTCTGGATTTATATTCTACTACTTAATGCATCTGATACTCGTCCAGGACTTAGTCTGTATTGGGTACTGTGCTAAGTGCTTTAAAGATACCAAATCACCAGCACCTGTCCCACAGGAGGTGAGCTTGCCTACCCAGGGCCCCTCAGCCCATACATCTGTGGGTGCAGGTGCAAACCCAGGTGGACTCTGAGCCGCCCCCTGCAGAGTGTCTGCCAGCCTGAAGACAGGGCTGACTTTGTGAGCAGGAAGAGGGCTAACCGTCATGTGGGCGGTGCAATTTGTGGGCTGGGTGGGGGCACCTGACAGACCTGAGCCCGAAAGCTGTTTCCAAGTGCCTGCCATTCTGCCCCTGGAGCTTTCCCCCTGGTGTCTTGTAGGCCCACTCCCTGATCCGGGGGTGAGATGCAGGTCCCTCCTGCACCCATCGTAGAGGTTGAGAACGCATCAGGCCTGGCTCACCCAGGTAGGGCCTGCTGGTGCTCCCTTCCTGGGGACTGAGTCAGCCTCTGCAGCCCAGCCTCCCTTGGGGTTGGATGTGGCCCCTGGCTGTCTGTGGCCACATGTGGTGTGTGCCCAAGACAAGAAGAGGGCGATGCACGGGACGGACAGAGCCTGGGGCTCTGGATGGCGCTGGAGCAGGGCTCCCTCTGAGCTCCTGGACTGTGATATGGGCACGAAACCAGCTTTCCCTGCGTCGGATCATGGCGTCCCCGCTGATACAGCCTCCCAGCATCTGGGCAAATGCAAGGAGGGGGATCTCAGGGTCCCTTCCTAGTGGGAGAGCCTTTAGGGCAGCCTTGATGATATTCACCTGAAAATATGGATGGGCCCACGAAGGAGGGGACTGGTGCAGCCCTACCTCAGCCCCTCTGCCCGGGCTCATTCTCTCTTCTGTCGTGGGGCTTTCAGGCCCTCTCATCCAGGCTGCTCTCTGCTGCCTCGGGGTCTTTGCATAGGCTCTTCCATTTGCTTGGCACACTGTCCCCGACATTCCCCCCTGCTCCCCGGGCCTTTAGTTCTCATGCTTTGAATCACTGCCTAAATGCACCTTCCTCTGAGCTCCCACTGTGGGTTTCAGTCAGCCTGTTTTAGGCCCCGCAGCACTGGGCACGTCTGTGGCCTGTAAGCTCCTGGAACACAAGGATCATGGCTGGCTGGTCTGTTGATGGGTCCCTCGCCTGTTGCCGGGTGGGTGTCTAATCTGTATTTGTCAGATGGCCAGTAAGTCGGTGAATGAAGTTCCTCGGAAGGCTTGCTCTGTGGCAGGTATCCCTCACTGTGTGACACAGTGTCCCAGGGCTTATGGGCTCAATGTCCAGGCCCATGCGACCGGTCCCTGTCATATCTGCATCCCAGTGAAGCGCGGGCCTCTCTCAATATTAGACCAAGGGGAATATCACGTTTTCTTAAGGCCCAGAGCCCCACTTCTGTTTCCCCTCACATCCACGTGTGTTTGTCGTCAGAAAGCTTCTTGTCCTCGATGAGGACATATGTTCTAGTGTCTCTTTCCGCCCTTAAAATTCTTAGCCCATTGATGATGGATCGATCACAACTTAGGTTGCCTCAGGATAGAGGAGACGCGGTAATCGTGAGAACCACTGCCCAATGACGGCCGTCTCACTCAGCCTTCACAAACACACACTCGACAACCCTCCCAGGTGAGGGAGGGGTGGTTTCCATGTCACAGATGAGGAGGTGCAGACTCAGAGAGGGCAAGTAGGTTGCCCAGACTCACACAGCTAGTAAGTGACCGATTTAAACTCCAACCCACTGTAGGCTAGATGCTTACACATTAGCAAGGAAGAATCTTTCCTAAAACATAGCTATAAAATATCAGGTGTTTCTCATAAGCATTCTGCTGAAAAGCCTTATTTGCTGTGTTAGCTTGGGCTGCCATAGCAAGTACCACAGGCTGAGTGGTACATGCAAACATGCACATCAGTATTTCCCAAAATGTGTATGGAGCCCATCTTATGAAAGGATTAATATGTATCTCATGGAGGAAAAAGGTTTTTTTTTTTTAAATCAAATAAAATACGGTTGTGAATATTATGTTAAAGAGTACAATAGGGCGCCTGGGTGGCTCAGTTGGTTAAGCGACTGCCTTCGGCTCAGGTCATGATCCTGGAGTCCTGGGATCGAGTCCCACATCAGGCTCCCTGCTCGGCAGGGAGTCTGCTTCTCCCTCTGACCCTAACCCCTCTCATGTGCTCTCTCTCTCTCATTCTCTCTCTGTCAAATAATAAATAAAATCTTTAAAAAAAAAAAAGAGTACAATAGATTTCCTTGCCGCAGGATTTCATGGAGTCATTCATTAATGCGCTGATGTGATTTGTGAATCCCTAAGGTGGTCTTAGAGCAGGGCTTAGCAAACTTTATCTACAGAAGACTGCTAATACTTTAGGCTTTGCGGGTCACGTGGTCTTTGTGGTTGCCACCTAAAGCAGCCACAGACAGTATGTGAGTGGGTATGGCCCTTGTTCCAATAAAACTTTATTTACAAAAACAAGTAGTGAGCCAGATTTGGCACATGGGCTGTAGTTCGCTGACGCTGGTCTTAGAGTATGCAGTATTTTCCAAACATATTGGAACGTGTTCATTTTTCAAGGAGTGTTCATGTTCCGGGGAACATACTCTTCATCTGGCAGCCCTTGACCCTCAGTCGCCGTGCACCTTCCCTCCATTCCTTGCCATTGTTTGTGCCCATGCTGTTGGACAATGGGACATGGTTCTGTGAGGCTTATCCATGGCCTGGCATAAATCCTCTCCATTCCTGTTCAGACTTCACCCTAAGTAGTCCAAACCACCTTGGGCTGGGCCCTCATGTGAGATTTTTCAGTACTTCAAGGGTTCAGCAGAACCTGAGATGCCCCACCACCCACATTATCACAGTATTTAATAACTCTGGAGACATCACACATTGCAGGAACACTATTCTTTCTTCTTCCCAATTAGTGATCGTCACCTGTCCCTCTGGCCCATGTGCGTGTGTGTTTGAGGAGGGTGAAGAGGGAGGTGGGGAGGTTTGCATCGTACGGGGGTGGGGGTTGGTTAATAAAGATTTACATTCGTCAGCTACTTCCATATACAAATGAATAGTGTTTAGTCTTCGTGTTTAAGCTGATGGCTCTGAATTCATTCTAGATGGAGAGTTTTGGAAAAGGGGGACTGTTTGTATTAAGATGGACGTGGATATAGTCTTTCAAGGTACGAAATTTGTGCTGACTTGGTTCAAAACACAACCGCATCTGGTTATGTCTGGTTTCGACTACTCCAAAAATGTCCGAAATTCCAGACAACCTCTTGGGCTTAGAAATAAAAGTCATTAATCCTGCATTTGAATTTAATATTTGAAATTTTATCCTAATCTTTTTTTTCTTCCACATGAATTAACTTTTGAAAAGTTGGAAAGAAACATACAGTTCCCCCCCCCCTTTTTTTTTCTTTTTTAAGGGAACATTCTTAGTGAAAGGGTATAAAATTAAACTAGGTTTGACCTTTTGAGTTTAGCAGATTTTCCACCTGGTCTGAGCAGGAAATGGGCTTCGCAGTGGGAAAGCCTCTTCTCCCACTTGTGGGAAAGGATACGGTGTGCACTCTCGAAGTGGAGAGCTTCTGGCTGAGCGGGAACGTGGGCTTCTCGCCGACCGTTCATTCACACGTGGTGAGATCGGGCGTCCGGGAGATAGCCTGTTCAGAGAAGGGCTCCAGCCAGCCCCTTAGTCTGATCTGAAATATCTAAGCCCCCTTTCCCCACCAAAATTACACATAATTCTTCAGGAATCTCGTGCGTGGGTGGATGGGCTCTATCTTGAGTTTCATCAGCGAAGGGCAGCTTCTCTCCGGCATGAGGGGTGCAAGCCTGGGGCACAGGCCCAGCTGCCCAGATATTCCACATGATCTTGTGAAAGAGTGAGTCTGGGAAGGGAGGGATCCAGGACCCTGCCGGTGGGCAGGACGTGGGGGACTGGAGGGGAAAGAAGACAGAGGTTCGTGGGAGGCTTGGGGTGTGGGTGCTCTTGGATCCGGGATTCAGGGAGCATGCTTTGCTTCTGTCTCAGAGAGCTGGGGCCTCCTGGGGGGCAGAGGATAGGTTTCCTTGTTTGGGGGTCCTGCCCATCTGTTGCAACATGTCACAGGGGGTGTGTGAATTCCAGCAGCCTGGGTTCGGGTCCTGGCCCCACTTTTTATGGAGTGAGAGACTTTGGGCAAGTCTCATTACCTCTCCTCACCTCAGTGTCCCCGTGGTAAAATGGGAATATAACAGCACCTTCCTCAGAGGACTTTTGTGAGATGACACACTTCCTTGTCACTCCAGGGCTTGGCCCCAGGGATGTGCTTGAAATGCAACAGCCTCTCATAACTAGAGAATCTTTCTGTTCCGGTGTTGATTGTGCTCTCCAAGGCAAAGAAGGGGGCCAGCCACATCCCCTCCCACCACCCCTCTGCCCTTTTTGTGACTCATTTTTCCTTTCAGGGTGGTCTCTGTTCCCTGCCCTGTGATGTCACCGCCTAAACATGCCGGGCGCAGGCGTGGGGAGGCAGAAGGGGCACTTCGCTGTGATTTCTCCCCTGCTGCCAGCCTCGCGCTCCCCAGGGGCTCCTAGCCATGGCTCAGGAGAGGCAGACTCCTTCCCAGAGGAATTTGTGATTCCTGGGCCGGGGCTGGTTTGCTCCTCCAGAAATTAAACAAAGCCAACAGAGGCGGAAGCCGCCGCCCTGGCCCCTCTGCTCTTTCCTCCAGGGTCCAGCAGGCCGCCGACGATCGGGGGCAGGGGCTCCCCGGCCGACCTGGGCTGTAGGGCCAAGTCTGTGGTCAGTCACTCCACCGCGCCGGGCCTCAGTTTCTTCAGCTGGGCGGGCAGGGGTTTGGGCCAGCAGCCTTGCTGATTCTATGTTAGGCGGGTGAAGTGTCTCCAGAGCGCGGGACGAGCTGGGATGGCACAGGCCGGGCTGCAAACCTCTATTTCAGAGAACGTGCAGGGCCGTGCGGGGCGGGGCAGGGGAGGCACTTACCTTGGATGCAGGATTGAAGGGAGCACCAACCACAGTCAGCAAGACAAACAACACTTGAACACAACATTTAAAAAATGAAAAGCCAAGAAACACACGTGATGAACAAAGTACCAAAGTTTTAAGTGAAGACAGGAGCGTATCAGTGACGTGTTCTTGTGCTCAGGCTCCAGTGGGGCTTGCGCGTGTCATTTTGCATTGTAAGAACGTTTCTAACAACCCAAACCCACCACTTTGCAGATGCTACCGCCTACAGGGGGCCACGCTGGGGTGTCCGAAGCGAGTTCATTAGGAAAGGAAGGGCTGTCCCGTGTGTGTGGGGTGAGTGGTGTATAGATCTCTCAAAAGGACGAAGGGGGGCTGCCATGAGCTTCAGGGAGAGGGTGACCCTTGAACACCTGTCCCCACCCCATGCCTGGGATGCCCTGCTTGTGCCATGAGCATCCGTCTCTTTGGCCACGGTGGCCTGGTCCCAGAGGTCCCCTGACCTGAGACGGGACCATCAGAGCCTTGGGGACCCAGGCCGACTGGGGTCCTCATCAGGGGGAGCGTGCACACTCACGGCCCCGACGAGGCCCTGCTTTGCTTCGGGGACAGAGGGGCAGGCAGTCCTGGCTTGCACAGAGAAGACCCAGACACAGAAGCTGCGGGTCCTGGCCAGCCTCCCGCCTCCTGGGTCAGCCCTGACCCGGACTTCCTCAGACATCCCCTGTCTCCATCGTTAACCACTCCCACCCCTGCGTTCGGCATAAACTGGCTGGATTGGGTTTCTTTCTTTTGAAATGAAATAGTCCCCGCCGATGTGATGAGAAAGGGAAAGATAGCCTCGGTGGGACCCACGCTCTAACCCGGGGTCCTCAACATCAGAAGGCATCTGGGCCCCATCTTAGCCTGGTTAGGTCAGACTCTCGGGGGGTGGGGCGCTGGAACCCACACTTAGACGCAGGGCTCAGGTGCGCTCACCAGGCGGCGTAAACATGGCCCTTGCACACTGACAGCCCTCAGCCTGGTGCAAACATCCCCACTCTCTCTAGAATGTTCCCTAACATGTACATCAATCGGCCTGTCCGTGTTGGATAAAAAAAGTTAAGTGTTGGCTTCCAGAGAGTGGGGCCAAGGCATTTTAATTCATTTGTCCTTTAAATCAAATGTCTTGAGCACCTACTACGTGCACTGGGTATTCAGCGGGGAACAAAATGGGCATGAGTCCTTCCCTCGCAGAGCGTTCAGAAGCGGAGCCTGAGGCAAAGCCTCCAATCTCAGGGAGCAGGTCCCAGGACATCCGTCAGGGGGTGGGGAGGGACCAGTACAGGCTGACGAGCAGGCCTGGCTGGGGGCAGCAGGACTCACCCTTGGGGGGCCTTTGGGGGCCACAGTGAACCCACCTCATGCCACTGACAGAGCCCTGTCTCGATGCTGGGTCCAGATGAGCGGCCCGGCTCCCCGGCGCCGTGGCCAGCCCTGCTGTCCGCGGTGGGTGGACGCCTGCTGTGGTTTGGGGAGGGAACGCGAACGTCTGCGGGTGGAGACTTGGGGAGTTGCTAGCACCAGCTGGCCTCCAGAGTTGTGTGGGAGCGGAGCGGGCTCCCCGGGAGATGCTGCAGTGTTGCAGACCCTCCCGCGCCTCCCATCTCTGCAGAACGTCCATGTTCCCAGGCCGTGCCTCCAAGCTCACGGGTCTTCTTTCCGCCTGAAGGATGCGGAAACCAACCCTTCCCAGGGGATGTCCAGCGTAGGGGGCGCGTCCTGGCTCCTTGGCTTCTGCACGGTTCTCTTTCCTCCCCTCCAGCAGCTTCAGGGTGACTGCAGTCGGGACGTGCTGTTCTTTCTGGGCCGTCTCTCCCACCACTCACCCATTGGAAGCCCTCCAGACCTGGAAGGTGGGCATCGTCAAGCCCCCCGTGGGGCTGAAGCCATCCCTCATCTTGCCTGGAAGATCGTCCTTTTTCCATGCGAGCTGTCTGCAGCCCATGGACAGGCTTTCCTGGAAGCTCTTTGAGTACTCCATCCCTCCTGGGGTCCGATTTATCTCAGCTTCCCCACATTCGGAGTGGACTCAGTGCGGCTGGTCTCAGATGGGGCCCTTTGGTTGTGACAGGGTGATCTTGTCCTTGCTGGCGGGAGCATTTCTTTGGCATCATTTCCTCTGGAGAACCCACAGAATTCTGCCGTCGTCTGTGTGTCTTGGGTAACGCTGGCCCTGTTTCCTGGCCTGTGGATGGCTGAGACCTGGGCCTGGCCACTCTGATTTTTCCTGGCACACCCCTCCACTGTAATGGATACAGAGATAGACGTGGCACCATCCGGAGCTGACCCCAGTCTTCCCCAGGCCCTTCCCAGGGCTACGGGAGAGTTGCGCTCCCTTCCCTGGGTCTCGTGTTTTATGGAGCAGGAAGGCTTGGTGCTGCCGAAGTCTGTTTCACTTGAGAACATGCAGATGAGCAGCATCAGGAGATGGGAGAGAGACGGATTCTTGGCAGCTTCAGTGGGATCCCCAGACCCAAGCGTGACGAGGCCAGACCCACCCCATCGATTTTCTAGTTGAGGGGACAACCAGTGGCTTTTTGGGGTAGGCTGGCCCAAGAGAATTTCTAACTTTGCAACTAGGAGTCCCAGCTAACTTTCCAGCAAGGAGTAAGCAACAAGAACAAGGGGCTATCAGAGAGCACTGGGGGCTTACAGATCCAAAGGAAGAACGAGTCATTCAGACTCAGTAGGAGGGGACCAGCCAGCACGAGGCATCTGGGGCGCCAGGTGCTCGGGGAACACATCCATGTGCTGGCTCCAGTGGGTTTCTAGGAAGAAATAATCCCAGGGGCCCAGCGTGGGTCCCCCGCCCAACCTGCAGCTGGGAGCTGGATAGATGGCCTCTCTGGGCCCTCACAGGATGCGGTCACTGCCCCCAGGGGAAGGTGCTCTGGGGCGAAGATGAGGCTGAGCGGTCACATGGGCAGATGCCACCATAGCTTGGGAAACAGCAGAAAACGCAAGAATCATTTTCTCTCTGTTGGATTCGAATACCCTGAGGGCTTTTGCTCAGTGGCTTGGCAGAGGGGCTGCCCTGTGGCGGAAGGAATGTGTGCTTGGAGTCAGAAGTTCAGGGGAAGGCAGCCCTCCCCAGGCCGTTGCTTGGACGTGGTTGGATGCGGTGTGCCCTTCCACCTTGGGCTTTGCTCACAACCAGACCATAACGATGCTGCCGTCTCGGAGAGCCTGGGTCAGCCAAGAGAGATCAGGGCTCAGCCAGGCCACTGCAGATTCTGTATAAGCCCTTTCCGTAGAGGGCCCGGGTCTGTCCAGGTCCCAGGTGCACACTTATAAACACCTGCCTCTCACCTTGTGGTGGCTACGGGGCCACCTGGGGTAGGGCACACGCGCACTCTTGAAGATGTCCTTCTCAGTCATGGACTTCCCTCCTGACCTTGAGTTTGAAAGCCCGTGCCCCCCTTGAAGAAACTCAGAGACCCCAGTCTCTCCTTTGAAATTAATTGAAATTCAGATACTATCATAAAACCAATAAAAAGTGGGGCTGAGAAGGTCTTTGTCTTCAAGCTGTAGCTGACATCCATGCGGATTCCCAACGTGCAGTCACATTTCTGAATTATTCCATAAAAATGCAAAAAACTAACGTTTGAGTAAAAAAGCAGAAAAGATTTCTTTGATTTTTGAGCGTGGGGAGGAATGGGAGCTGGCTCTCTTGGCTTGGAGGCTGCATTCTGTCACCGACAGTCACCCTCTGAGTAACCCCCGGTAACCCCTTTACCTCTGGAGCCTCGGATTTCCCATCTGCAAAATGGGAATAATAATGGTATGCCTCGTGACGTTAAGTGTGTTAATGCATTTAAAGCTGTTAGAATAGCTTGGCACCTAGGAAGTATGAAATAAATCTTAGCAGCTATTACTACACCCAATTAATAAAGATTTAGACACACGTCTGGCACTTTAAATGCCAAAATCGTGTGTGCTCTCTCTGGAATAAGCTACATCCTGAATATAAATAGTCCCCATGCCTAGGTCTGAAGCCATTTATAGCAATTCCTGTTTCCACTGTGGATTTCAATTTTGCTGATACGGAGGGAAAATTTCAAGCCCTCTGCTGTATAAATTTAGTTAACATTTTATTGCTCGTGACTCTTTTATCACATGACTTTTGTTTCTCATTAAGTCAGTGAATGAGATTTACTAATAAGCCAAGTAAAATCTAATTAGGGTAGGGGCCTTTTCCTGAAGAATTAAGTCTCCTGTGGACCTACAGATGTTAGGAATTCAGGGTGAGTAATGCCGCGTGTGCCCCTCGCTGCTCGGAAACACTCAACCTGCACGCACTTGCTTTGCATTTAGCACAAACCCTGGTATAATTTTCATAGATTTGTTTCCTGAACATGAATATTAGTTGCCTCAAGGATCAAAACCAAAAATAGATGGAAGGACAATGGAATGGGCCTGGCACCGAAATACGTATTAAATACGACTTTGCAATTCATGCTCGGTGGGGCGATTATGAAAATAAGGAGAGATGTTTGGATTAACGTTAGGGTTTGTATTTCCTCTCTGGTTATTCAAACGTTCTGCTTCCAAGGTATGAGCAGAGTTTGCTTCTCCCCGTGAAGTGCCGACAGAATGCTCACACCTGCCCAGGTGTGTCTGTACACACAGACCTACCTGTTGGGGTCAAAGTCACTGTGGGTGTTTGTAGTTTGTCTCTCCTGCCTCTGAGCTTTTTCTTCCTACATATGTTTTCTTTCCCCTTTCCCACTCTGTTTTGATGTTAGCTGCTGTTAATGCTTAAATGTGTTTCCATTAATTCATTAGGGGCTGCAAAATGGTAATGCTCTAATTCCATCACTTTGTCTTCATTTATCAGCTGGAATCAGTTCATGGGGAGACGCTGCCACTCGACTACAGAGGTCACGGTTCATACTGTGCATGGTGTGCGACAATTCATACCGGGGAGAGAAGATTTCTTTTCATTTACCCAGTTCTTGAGATGACAGATTGATTCCCTGTCAGTCTTAAAAGGGGGTCAGTTGGTTTTCTCTTAAATCATTAAGAACTTGTAGATTCAGACATAATTAATGAGTTTCCATCTGTTGTGGTTCATGGCTGTGGTGTGTGTGTGTGTGTCGGTGGGGGGAGTTGAGATGGTTCAAATGTCAGCTGCCTCATCCCCGTTTCCCTGAAATAAAACAGGACAGAATGAAATGCCTCAGGAGGGGATAAGCTCCCTGTCCCCCTGAGCCTTCCAGTTCCGGGCCAGGGCACAGCAGAAAGGAGCAGGGTAGAGGGATGCGGGCCGTGGGGCCAGTGGACTGGGTGCACCCCGCGCTTCCCCTGGGTTGCTTTGTGGCTTTAGGGGGCTTGCTCCCCTTGTCCTGTCTTGTCCCGTCACCTCTAGGACGGGGGAAGCTGTGAGGCCAAGCGGGAGCTGCTGGGGCACCCCTCCCTTCACCCGGTCGCCCAAGGGGCCAGGCTGTAGACACAGTTCTGTTCTGTCTGAGGCACGTGGCCGTCACAGACCACACTGGTATTTTGCATCCAGCCTCTTGTTTCCCCTCAGCGCTCGCTTCTCACCGGGAAAGCTGAGCCCCGGAGGTGGGAGCGTCGCCCTGGACTTCGTAGAAGTGGATGGCGGGAGTCCGGCCCACTACGCTCGGTCTCTTTGTGACGCCGTGGCACCGCGGGCAGGGGCAGGGCTCCCGCCTCCCGGGGACACGTCTCCATGGCTAGCCCCCCGCCTGCACTGTTGGACACACCCCGGGTCACTGGGGCCACTGTTGTTGTCTGTGGACCTGTTAGGTTTGGCGATCCTTCCCTTCTTCCCGTTCCAATCTGAACATTCTGATCTGTTTATGGGAAGAATGACCACGTGGCTAGAATTGTGTCTAGACTAAGAGTTCGTAAGCATGGAGCACATATTGGGTCTCCCTCCACTCTCAGAGGGGTTCTGTCTTCCTGATAACCTGGTGAGTGGACACTCTGGACGTCCCTGAGCACACACGGACAACAGCGAAGTCCTTTGTGGAGAGAGGAGCCACACATCTCGGAATCACGGTCGAGACAAGTGGAAACTTCTGTCTACGGTTAGAGAACTCTTCCTTTCCTCGGGGGAGACCCATGCTGTAGGCTTCCAAGAGTGGTGTCGGTGGCAATGTGTGACTTCCTGGTTCAGGTGGCCCAGGTGCCCACTTGCCCGTGCTTGGCTGGACTGCTGCTTGAGGTGGGCCAGACTGGCCAAGCGCAAAAGCATCTTACCCTCCTGTTGCTCCCCCGGGGGCCTGTTTGGGAAGGAGCTGCATGGGAGGGGAAGAGCCTGAGCCCCTCCCTTCCTCCCCCAGGCAATTACGAAGTGGACAGACACTACCTGAGTCTTCCTGGATCTCTGTTCCAGCATGTGGTTGGGGGCTGAGGACTCGGGGGCCCTGTGCCTAGGACGGTAGCCAAGAAGTCAGCTCTGGAGTCTACACACTCAGAAGAAGCCTCAGTTCTCCCTTCTGTTAAGTGGGAAT
This sequence comes from Mirounga leonina, assembly GCF_011800145.1. NCBI lineage: Eukaryota > Metazoa > Chordata > Mammalia > Carnivora > Phocidae > Mirounga > Mirounga leonina. The sequence goes on from NW_023270469.1 coordinate 2,380,276, forward strand.
GGTAAGACCCATCCTCTAACATGATCATCTGAAATCTGGTAACATCTAGGAGTGTTCAACAGAATACCTGGTGTATAGTAAGTGCTCCATAAATATGCATTTTTTTCATCCTTGTCGTCACTGAGATACAAAGGTTAGCCAACCTTAGAGAGGTTATTCATGCAGTTGTTTTATTATCTTTCTCCCCTACCAAGTGGTCAGTTCCGTGGGGCCATAAATTGTGTCTGTTTTGATGAAGAAGATGGAGCATCTTTCCCACCCGTGGTCAGCAGAATAACACTCCCATGACATCCACATCCCCATGTGACCTCATGTGGCAAAAGGGACTTTGCTGATGAGATTAAGCTCAGGGTCTTGAGATGGTGGGGGGGCGATCTTGGATGATCCAGAGGACCCATATATAAATAATCCCAGTAGAGTAGGTTGACTGCAGGGGAACAGTTGTAGACAGGGCGTAACCGGGGGTTTAACCCAGTCTGGGGTTCGGGCCAGGCAGCCCTGAGAGATTTGGGTCCAGGGTGAGGTCTGCAGGGTGCTGAGGTCGGCCCCTGAAACAAGGGAAAGAGGGACAGCGTGCACAAGTCAGTTTACTTCTCAGCCAGACCAGGTGGCGTTGACACGTCATTGTACAGATGGGACAACGTGGTTCACAAAGGTCGCTCTCGGCACAGACAGGACCTTCCCCAAAGCCCAGCCCCGGCTTCCGGCCCTGTGAGCTGCAGGAAAGATACACTGGGGGTTTGTGCGCACCCCGTTTCTGGCCGGCCAGGACCCAGGAGTACTGGGGTGCGGCCTCCGTGTGCCGTCACCTTCGAGCATCCCCTCCCAAGGTCCTTGCTGCGGAACTGAGCTCCGTAGGGGCCAGGAGAGGAAATGCCCCCAGCCGCTCCCCCTGCGAGACGCTTGTCCACGTGCGTTCTCCTGCTTGTCCCCGAAATCCTCTGGCTCAGGTTTAATACCAGTTCTAACTCAGTTTTCATTAAAATGTCGAGTCCTAATTTTTCATAGAGCAACTTGCAAGTGTGCAGCCAGTGTGCAATTAGAGGCCCCCCACCCCCGGCAGAGCCCGTCAGCTGGGACTCTCACCGGCTCGGGACATTCAATACACTTTGTTCTGCTGGGTACAAGCAGCCCAGTCAGAAAATCCTGATTTATGGCGTTACGCGGGCTTCCTGTTCCTTTCAACCCTGAGCGTTTCAAGCCGCGCCCTGCGTTCCCCGGGCCGCCGCCCCCCCCCGCCCCCGCCCCCGCCAGCCTCCCGCTCACACAACGTCAGCAACGGAGTAATGGACTTTCCAGGGCTTCCAATCGTCCCAGACTTCATTCCGCCGCTTTTTTTAAAAAATGGACGTTAAACTCACATCACATAAAGCGGACCTTTTTAAACTGAACAGTCTGGTGGAATTTAGCGCATTTGGTGAAACCACCACTTGTAACTGCAGGACTTATGCATCCCCCCGTAAGGAGACCCCACACCCACGACCGGTCACTCCCACTCCTGCCTCCACCCCAGCCCTTGGCGGCCACTCACCTGCTTTCTGACCGTCGATTTGCCTCTTCCAGCATGTTCACATGAGTGGAATTGCACAGCAGGTGGTCTTTTGAGACGGGCTTCTTTCATTTGGGCCGTATTGGAGGTTTACCCGCATCCAACCACGTATCAGTGCTGGATTCCTGCTTCTGGCTTTGTGGTTAATGACAGTGTGCTTATCCACTCCTCTGTCCATGGGCACCGGGGCTGCTCACTCGTGTACCGAGTTCTGCTCGAGAACCTGTTTTCACCTCTCTCAGGTCTGTGCCCAGGAGTGGAATTGAGGGGCCTTATGCTGATTCCATGTTTAACTTTGGAGGCAGGCCAGGCTGTGGAGGCTGGGGACAGTTTCCTGGGGAGGTGAGGGCTCCGTGAGGACCCAGGGGAACAACAGGGATCGCTGGAGGGCCCCTGCACAGCCCCTCTGAAGGGGGAGGTGGCAGCATCTCCGAGCAAAGAGGCCTTCCCCCTGGGGGCCGTGGGGGCCATCTGGGGTGCTCGCTGCCGGCCGGCCATGTCCATCTGAGCAGACTGGGGCTCCTGCTCCTGCTGTGAAAGTTCCATCTCGTTCCGCCTTCGAGCGGAAAGGGCTTTGAGCCCCACAGATACGGGGTCCAGTCCCGGCTCTGCCATTTCCTCTGCTGGGCAGCTTCGAGCACGGCTCTCCACCACTCTGACCCTCAGTGTCATCATCTGGAGAGGGAAGAAAACCACCGCACCAAGTAGCAAGAGCTCACCAAGCGCTGCCCTGCTGAACACTCACTGTTTCACGGTGATGACGTCCCATCTCCAGCTCAACAAGATGGGTGCTAAGGAAGTTGAGGAACAGAGAGGTTAGGACATCTGTCCAAGGCCACAGTCCTGGGTAAATGGCAGAGCTGGGCCCCGAGCCAGGCCTTCTGGCTAAGCCCTTGGGCCCCTACCTTAGGCTCCCGGCCCCGCCGTGACTATCACAATTCGATGTGACAGTTCCTTACAAAACTTACAGTGGCGGGTGGACAGGTCAGGGTAATGAACCTGCTTGTCACCCACCCCAGCCGCAGAAACGCTCCTCCCTCAGTGAATCCTGCCCCCCGCCCAGGCCTGGCTGCTTCTGTCCACATCGGGTATTTCCTGTGTGTCTCTAAAAGGTGGTGCTGTAAGCGATCATCTTCCACACTGCACTGTGTGTTCTCTGCACATCCGAAACTTTAAGCACAGGCCTGACCCAGCGAACACTTGCTGTGTGCTTGCTGCCTGGGTGAGCATCATGAGCCTGATGAGCCAGCTTTCTGTGGGTTCCCGTTTGGGAGTCACTGCTGGTCCCCCAGGAGTTAAGGAAGAATCCTCACTCCCCTGGGCCTGGGAGAGCTGAGACCTCCCTGGAAATGCAGGCCTGGAATCCCTCAGTGGAAGCAGGTGACAGTTAGGGCCTGGAGAAGCACTCAGAAGCCTCAAAGGAAAATCCCGTGTGTTTACCCAGGGCCTCGTGTCCAGCTCAGAGGCCCTGCAGACAAGGCTTGGGAGGCTGAGGCTCAGACCGCCAGCACGCACTTCCCCCAGCCTGCCGCAGCCTGTGTGTGGTGTGTGTGTGGGGGGGTGGGTAGGGGGCCCTGTGTCTGCCGGGACAGGTGGGCCAGACCAGGTCCCCACGCACCGGGCACCTCTGAGCCTGCAGTTGAGGGCAGCACTGAGGGATGAGGTGGATCCCCCAGCCCCAGCGTCCACCCCACCCCGGGTCTGTGAGCTCCTGTGATCACTCGTGCCACCGAAGGACTCGGCCACCGGCTCCCGGATGCGGCTGTCCTTGCTGGCTCGGTCCCCCTTGCCTCCCAGTCACACTGCATTCCTGCAGTGTATTTGTGACAAGTGCCGAGCTGATGTTGAGGCTTTCGTTACCTGCAGCCGTCGGGCTCCCTCTTGCCGGAGTACAATGCGTGGGTTTGGGCACAATGTCATGCAGCTGCCCTCACGGGGTCACACAGCAGTTTCACTGCCCTAAAGGTCACTGTGGGTAGAGCTTCTCAAGCAAAGCCCGTCTGTCCGGAAATGCCCAGCACAGCTCCTGACCCACATCAGACCCTCCACGAAGCGCTGTCGTCGCCTCCTACCGTGGGGGCCTCCTCCCAGGTTTGGGACCCACCAAGGACCCACTCCGTCCATGCTGCTCTGCCCCCAAGAGCAAGCCTTGTCGGCCGAGAAGGGCCATGCCGAACACGACCCTTGGGCTGGTTCCTGAATAGCACGAATGCCACCTGGGAGCAGGTCCCGTGACTTCACATGTCAAAGGGCCGGTTGTGTGGGTTGTTGACTTTGGGTGGCCGCTAATGCCCGACAGGCCCTGACATCAGAGCTCAGAGGCTGGGCAGCTCGGCCAGAGACCCGCAGCGGATGATGGAGGGCGTGGGAAGCCAGAAGTGACAGCAGGGGTCATTGAACTCAAGCGGCGCAAAGACTGATGAGCGATGGTTGGTTCTTCGTGGTTGCTTGTCCACTGCTTGTCCAGAAGGTGGTTAGAACTTGGGTGGTCCTGGCGTCCGGCATTCTTTCTGAAGGAAGTAGCCCAGAAGGGGGGCATTGGCATCTGCAACAAGGTTGTTGTCATTTTCGGTGCAAGCAGAGGCAAAATCATCTGCGGTTATGGGGGTGGTGGGTATTTGCTGCCTAATAAGCCCCCCAGATTTAGTGTCTGTAAACAGTGATTTGTGTCTCTCATTTCGGTGGGCTGCCCAGTGGTGGTGTGGCTGGCAGCTCCGTGGTTTCTCTCCATGCGGGTTGGCTGGTCCCCGCTCACGGCCCACCATCCCACGGCTGCCCCTGGGGCCGGCTCCCGCCGGGTCACCTCTGCCTCCTACAGCATGGCCATGCCCCAGTCTGCAAGTCCTTACTGAGCCTTCACTTCTGTCACAGTCGCTGATGCCCCCTGACCGCAGCCAGTCACGTGATTGAGCCCAGAGTCAGCTCGGGAGGGGACGGTCCAGGCTATGGGTGCTGCGGGCCACCGAGGTGACCATCTGCTGCAGCGTCGGGTGCCCCAGGACATGCCCGGAGGCGGGGCCTCCACTTTCCCTGCATGCGATGGGTGCTGAGCCTGCGAGCTGAGGTCTGTGTGGGGTCTCTCCCACTGGAGCCCCCTCGGGCGGCCAGGAAGAAAGAGGTGGAGTTTGGAATCTCCTGGGAAAAGGTGCAGCCCCAGGCCGGCCGGCCGTGGGATGCTGGTGACGGCTCTCGCCCTGTCGCCCTGTCAACAAGGGTTTTCAGCAGGTTTTATGGCTAATGCTGGGCGCTGTTCCCGGTATGGTTACCACCCCTCGGCCTGTTCCTCACCCTTCACCAGGAGCCACTGAACTCAGTGGCTTTCAAATATTATTTTGTTGAAGGTTCTGGGCCACCCTGCTTCACCTGCTCTGTAGAAGAGTTTCTGGGGCAGAGCGTGAGCTGGTGTCGGGGCCCAGCCAAGCCACATGGTCTGTGAGCCGACAGCCCAGGACCCTTCTGGGCTCTTCAGGCGGCACGGTCGTGGGCGGTGGTCTCTGGTCCTCAGCACTCACGGGAACCCCCCTCTCCCAGGGCCAGAATCCTGGGAGAGGCAAGAGCAGTGGTACCCCACCTGTCCCGTTCTGGTAACCACGGCAACCCCTCCCTCCCCTCTATTTATTAGGCCTTCTTCTGGGGGTCACCAAACACTTTGAAGGGACACGAAGGAAATATTTTAGGCTCCATGAACCACAGACCTATGGTCCCACATTCGTATTTTTACTTCTTACATTTAAAAAATGTAAAAAGCATACTCAGCTCCCAGGCTGTTCTAAAACAGGCTGCGGACCACCTCGTGCAGGCACCTGCCCTCCAGCGCCCTAGTTGCCTGGCCCACCTGCTTCCTGCCGGCGCTGGGCACGCCAGGACGAGGGTCCGGTTCCTGGCACAGAGCGGCCCAGCAGACCAGAGCTGTCACCAGTATCCTGTGTGAGGGGACTTTCCCTGGGTTTACGTGGCATCCCACGTGTCTTAGGGTCTGACCGATGGTACCTGGGCCTCAGAAGCTGGCCTCCAGGAGCTGCAAGGTGCCCCCAGAAGGGAGTAAACGGTTGAGCAGGAGCCAGGCCACGCCGAGTATGGCCCAGCAACAGGGACTTGGGAGCTGGGCTGTTGTGAGAGCACATTTTAGTCCTGGAGGTCAGGTTTGCGGGTAAACACAAAGCAGCGATTTGATGGAACCTGGTGCCTCGAGGCTGGGAGCCTCTCACAGATGGTGATGCCACAGGAAGGGCTCCCTCCCACCTCCCCGAGGGCCACCACTCGGTTCCCATTCCCAGAGCACGGCCTTCTGTGGGGCAGCTCCTGGCGGGAGTGGCCTCACCTGGGTGCCACGGAGTCCTGTGGGCATCCGGATGTGCTTGGTAGAGGAGCTGGTGGCAACAGCGGCCGAGGGTGGCGGTCACTCCTGGGGGCCAGAGCCCTCTGTCTCAGTCTGAGCGGCGGCGCTGGGGGCCAGCTCGCGGGGGCACCCCCATCTTGTTGTTCCAGCTCTTCGTTCATGCAGGCTGACTGCCACCCTGTGTGTCTGTTGACCCATTTACCTGTGGATCCAGGGTGGAAAGTTCACCTCTTCCCCTGTCGTCAGAGCATCTGCTCAGTCAGGGAGCTCCCGCCACATGACGGCCGCCCCTTCAAACGGGGTGACTCGGCCGGCCCAGCCTCGGTGGGTCCGTGGACCCCTTTTCAGATGTGCCAAGTGCCTGTCGGTGTGGGTCGTGGCAGGTTCCCACGTTAGGGCAGGCAAGGGCTCGTCTCGCCTCCACCTTGAAGCCTCCAGCCTGTTCTTCACTGGGGCCCCGTCAGCTTTCTTCCACCCTGTTAGTCAAAGGCTTGTTCACGGTCAAAGGCGTCATCTGCGGGGACAGGATGCTTGTCGCCCTGACGGCTGACGTCCCGAGGAGTGCAGGAATGTAATCGATAGATCAAAGGGCTTCTTACATCTGAGGGTGAAGACATTGGCAAGAGAATAAAGTCTTTGTTGAAAAAGGAGTGTCAAAGATGATGGCAGGTAGGCATCGTGTGTCATTTGAGAAATACTGGCTCATTGTTTCATGTGGTGGCTCAGGGAGGCACGAGGCCCCGTGGTTTCCTCGCTGCTTCTACCAGGGCCATCTTCTGGGCACGAGCTCGTGGCGGAGGGCTGTCCCACTGCTGGGGGACACGGGCTGACCCGGGATGGGACACCGTGTGGGTGTCAGTGAGCTCGTGG
>NW_023270469.1:2387043-2394457 GCF_011800145.1 Mirounga leonina
GTCAGTGAGCTCGTGGCGGAGGGCTGTCCCACCGCTGGGGGACAAGGGCTGACCTGGGATGGGACACCGTGTGCGTGTCAAATAGGAATACGAAGACTAGGATTCACCTGTGTCCACCATTCACCATCTGTGTCACTGGGCGCATTGTGTCACCTCCCCGAGCTTCCATGTCCCCACCTGTGAAATGGGGTGACACACAGCACCTCCCCAGTGTGTGTCTGGGAACTTTCCACCAGACTCCAAGTGTGGGGGGCGGGGCTGCCCTCTTGCCTTCCGCACTGTATTCCCAGCTCAGCAGATGGAAGAGCCGCATGGCAGGAAGTCGGCACCCAGCACACATCATCGCGTCGTTACCTCTACTATTTCTTCCTTCATTGAGGACCTCAGAGTGGTCACAGCTGTATGAAGCCCAGCTGGTGCTGGAGGGCAGGGGCCAGCCAACTGCAGCCCGCTGGCCACATCTGGCCCACCCCTTGCTGTTGTAAATAAAGCTTTATTGGAACCCGGCCACGCCCATTCGTTTGTGCAGCGTCTGTGGTTGTGTTGGCCCTGCAGTGGCCGTTAAGTCGTCAGTCATGGACCACGACATGTGGTCTAAAATGTTTGCTTTCTGGCCCTTTCGAGAAAGTTTGCTGACCCGGGTTTGGGGTCTTCTGCCAGGAGGGGATGCTAGCGGGCAGCATTTTTGGACCCTGTCCTACTGAGAACAGCACTTAGCCCCGAAGCCCGGGCAGGGAGGAAAGGGAGAGGACAGGAGGGTCCCACTGGCATCCCCCTGAGGCAGGTGCACAGACGCCTGCAAGTGTCTTCCAGGCTCCACCAAGGTCGCTGTTGTCCTGACTGGTCTGCAGCGTGGGTGGTGGGGGGGGGCGAAATGTGGGGACGGGAGCCCCAGGGCTGCAGGGGGGCCGGCGCTCCCAGGGCACTCCCCTCCCTAATGCCCGAAGCGGGAGGCCTCCAGGCCACCGGAGAGTCTATGAGATGGGCCCCCACCCCAACTGTGACCCTCCCCACTCTGCTCTGCGCCCGGCCCTGCCTTGTCCTCTCTGGCACTTCCCACGGTCTGATGGGGCAGGTCGTTACAGTATTGGTTATTGATTATTTTATTTGGAAGTTTCTCTCCCCCAGCTGGAATGTAAATTCCACAGGGCAGGAATTTTTATTGCCGTATCCGCTGTGCCAAGCCAGCGCCACACACACAGTAGGTGCTGGTGACGATTTGTGGAACGGAGGAGTGCTCATTTCAGCCTCTCTCCAGGCTTCCCACCACCAGCTAATAAGCTGGAGAGCTGCCTCTGTCCCCCAGCTGCCTATGACATACTGAGGAGGGAGCCTGACTGGCTTGGAGACTGAGGCAGGGAACAAAGGCAGCGGATGAGGGATGCTGATGTGACCAGCCATTCCAGTGGCTCCAGAGTCATGGCGGCGGCCTCAGTTTACCAGCCTGTGTCCTTGACTCCACCCTGTGCGGTCCTTCCCGCCCCCACCTGCCTAGGGGCCTGGGGCCTGTGCTCACTGGCTTCACTCTGGTCTTCTCGCTCCCTCCCTCCTGCGAGCCTTCAGCTCTGTGCCTTGCCTGCCCAGCGGAATGCTGCTGCTGGCCTACTGGGGAGGTCAGCTTCCCCCCCAGTGCGTCCCTACCGAGCCCCCCACCATGATTCCGACACCCAGGAGCTCGGGACTGTCATGTAAATAAGAAATAGCAGCCGTAGTGACCTTTTCTCCAGAGGAGGCAGAGAGAGGAAGCCTGCAGTTTGGGAAATGAGAGCAACACCATCTCCAACTGAGTCTCGTGGGCTGCATTGGCTTCAGGAGCTCCCCCGAGGGGGCCCTGGGTGCGGGCCGGGCATGGGGGCCGGGGACGTGGGTGTGCGCTGGGTTGGATGAATATGGGGGGCATGGGTGTTGTGGGGAGACGGGGTGGTTAAGGGCTGTCGAAGGGTATGTGGACAGAGGAGTGGGGGGCTGTGACTCCCCCAGGGTGGGAGCTGAGAAGCCGGGCCCTGGGGGCAGCGGGCATGGGGGAACCGAGGCCTCCTGGTCTCTCTGTTGGTGGCAGCATTTCCCTGGAGAAGTCGCTCGCTACCAAGAGCCACAGAAATATGTAGAATGTGTAACAGCTAAAGGGATGTAGGATGTAGGATGCAGAATTGTAACAGGAAGAAGGCTCGGATGGGAGTAAGTCCAAATTCTGGCGTGGCACTTGACTGTGCCAGTGATTTCCCTGCAGAATAATTGAGGCTCAGAGAGGGTAACTGTCTTGTGTAAAGTCACATGGCGTATATGGCAGCAAAAGAGAAACTGAACTCAGAGAGACTTTGGGATTAAATGACACGCCTAGGAACGAAGCACATCAAAAGATCCCTCCGCTCAAGGGTGTCTGCGCCCCGGCACCTCTGGCACCTCTCCTGTCACCTCCCCATGAGAGAGAGCCTGAATTTCTCACTTTCTCTTGCTCCGACTCTGCAGAGTGTTCCCACTGTATTAGCAGCCCTGGGAACGTTCAAAAACAACTTCACCGATGTGTATTTACGTAGCGTAACATTCAACCATTTCAAATGCACGATTCAATGCTTTCAGTCACTTTACTAAAACAAGTGGTGTAGCCATCACCATGAGTGAGTTTTAGAACATTTAGGTATTTTTGCAGCTTCATAAAAATTTTAGAATCTGCTTGTCAATTTCTGTAAAAAAAAGAAAGAAAAAAAAGAAAGGAAGGAAGGAAGGAAGAAAGGAAGAAAAGACTTGCTGAAATTTTTTTTTTTTTAAAGATTTTATTTATTTATTTGAGAGAGAATGAGAGAGAGCACATGAGAGGGGGGAGGGTCAGAGGGAGAAGCAGATTCCCTGCCGAGCAGGGAGCCCGATGTGGGACTCGATCCAGGGACTCCAGGATCATGACCTGAGCCGAAGGCAGTCGCTTAACCAACTGAGCCACCCAGGCGCCCGACCTGCTGGAATTTTGATAGGAATTGCATTGAATCTACCGATCAATTTGGGAGAAGTGCTAATTTAATAATAACGAGTCTTCTGTCTGTGAACATAGACTGTGCCTCCATTTATTTAGCTCTTCTTTGACTTCCTTCTGCAGAGTTTAGTGATCTTTCCCAAGTCTTGCACTTTTTGCTAAATTTATTCCCAAGTATTTTGTTCTTGTGATGCTCTTGTGAACGGGATTGCATTCTTAGTTTTGTGTTTGGATTGTCCCTGGCTGGTGCATAGAACCACAACTGGCTCTTGGGTATTGATCTTGTGTCCTGGGACCTCGTGTATTAGTTCTCGTAGTTGTGTGTGTATATGTGTGTGTGCATGTTCCTTAGGATCACGTCATCTGTGGGCAAAGTTAATTTTCCTTCCTTCTTCCAAGATGATGCCTTTACCTTCTCTGGCTTGATGGCGTGCCTCCGGGCATTTGTAGTCACTCATCGGATGGGTGTGACACGTGTGACCTCTGTGCATTGGCTTCTCCTCCTCCTCCAGCCTGAGAGGCGAGGCTCCCAGACACCCTGCTCCCTCCCCCGAAGCCCGGTGGTCAGGGTTGAGGGATGTGCCATGGCCGACTGCTGGGGTCGCATCCCGGCTTCATCATTTACTCGCTGTGGGCCTTCGGGAAGATGACCAACCTCTGTTTCAGTTTCCTCGTCTTTTCGGAGAGGCGGTGACCACGCCAGCCACGCATTTCATCAGCGCCTGATGCAGTCACCCCCACGTGTGTGGGCTCTTGTTTCAAAGGTGGAGCGAGGCCATGGCGAGAACTTGGTGATTTAGAGCCTCCTTCTGACACTTGCCCGCAGAGACACTGAAGCCCGGCAGGTGCAGGTGTGTGCCAGGCCCCAGGTGGCCCCTGGGGCCCAGTTCTGCCCCAGGCACGCTTCATTTTGGATTTCACTCCTGTTCTTCCAGTCCAAACCCCTGCCTGCCCACGTGTAAAATGGATTAAATGGCAGGCAACACATAATCACAATTAAATTATAGCTGTCCGGGTGCCTTTCCGTCCAACAGGGGCTCATTGTCTGCTGTGAAGCGTTTGGCTCTCGCCTCCCGGGATACAGCTCCGAGGTACATCACTGGCCTGGCCTTCTACCGGGTTCCTCCTGCCCTCAGCCACGTCGGGTCCTGACTCCCACTCAGGATCCTTGTGGCCTCAGGCAAGCCAGTTCATGCCTCTGAGCCTCAGTTTCCCCACCCATGTAAGCATGGCAATGAGACCCGCCTTCCAAGGTCATTCAGGAGCAACACGCATGGAGTAGATGTGGCAGTCAAGAGCCAGCTTCTCACACATTGCTGGGATCTGTGCATACCTGGGGCCTAGCGCCGGGTTGGTATGACTGCCTTTAGACCTGGGCCTCCCTGGAATTGCTATTACAAATGGAGTGCCTGGGGAGGCCGCTGGGGACGATGAGCTACGAGGCAGGATGTGAGGGGTGGGGGGCTGTGTGGGTTTCAGAGGAGGGCCTTCCGGGGGAGGGGAGTGTATGAGAGGGAGGAAGGCGAGGAGGGCGGTGTGGCTAAGTCCTGTGAGTGAGCTGGAGGGAGTGATAGGAGGTGAGGCCAGGGAGGTGAGGGGAGATAGACCTTTTAGGATGAGTCCTCACCTGGACTCCCAGCTAACTGGAGTTGAGACGCTTCACCCCACAGCATCTCCAGGCAGTGACAGCCTGGGCAGGGGCCTGGGGCAGATGGAACAGGAGCACAGACCTTTCTGTCTGGGGTTATGCATGGAGAACAGTGCCTCCTTGGCAGCTACTCAGCATCGGGAGCTGAGAGAGAGTGTGGGGCAAGGTAGGGTCTGCTGTGACTGTTCCAGAAGCCGCCCTGCTGGCTCTGGGCTTGAGGGAGCAGAGAAACTAAGCCAGCAAATCTTGATGGCACAGCAAGAACTTGCACGCCTGTGATGTCCTTGGCCCGAGCCCGCACTTGCGTTCTGGGTGCCCAGGAGGGAGCAGACGTGCAGTGGTCCCTCTCACTCTGGGCAGCTGCTGAAGAGCATGTGAGCCTACCGGGGAGGGAGTAGGCGTGCTGGGGCCCCTCACCTGCAGGAGCATCCCCAGCAGGGATTGCAGCAAGCCGGTCAGGAGCTTGAAACAGGCTGTTCAGGGAGGGGTGCTGTTCTCTGTCCTGGCTGTGTGACGTGCCCTTTGTCACGGAGGTGCTTGCCTTGCTCCTGAATGGAGGAGAAGCTGGTTTCCCTGACCTTGAGGGATCGTCTGCGTGTCTGTGCTCAGCTCAGCTCCGCTCAGCTGGTCCCCAGACTCCACAGGCCTGCCTTGTTTCATCTTCAGTATTGAAAGGGACATATAATAAATTCCGAGTCTGACTTTGCATGTTTCTGTGATAAAAGGCAAGGACAAGTAGAGGGTGCACAAGGTGCCCCTGAACAGAGAACCTGGGCATCAGGAGTGCGGTTGGAGGGCTTCCTGCAGGAGGAGTCATGGTGGCCCTGTCGTGAGGGACCAGTAGGGGCTGGGGGCTGAGGGGTGGGGAGAGACTTCCAGGAGGCTCAGCATGACAAAGGCCTGGTGGTGAACCAGTGGGCGTGCAGGGGGAGATTTCGTGGAGGGCGCTTGGGATTTCCACGGTGTTTGGAGAGGCAGGGAAGTCCAAGTCCTGAGCACCCCCTCATGTGTGGGGCAGGGAAGGGGGAACAGCGCAAGAATGGAGATGACCTGGGGTCGCCCGACTCAGTTCATGCACCAGGTAGAAGCTAGCTTTTGGGGGTCGTCATATGCCCCCTGCAGTGAAAGCTCCCAGAGGCAGGGAACAAACGAGAAAGCATGAAAGGAGGGCCAGATGCCCCTGCGTCCTGGGCCTGAGTGCGTCTGCATCGGCGGGCTTCTCTCTCCATGGCCAGCTTGTGTCCGCCCAGCCTGGGACAATCATGGTGTCAGCCAATATGAGTACGAGTGTGCGAGAATGTGTGTGAGTGTGTGCATGTGTGTGAGTGTTGTTACTCAGGTGCACAGGAAGAATAGCGGCCCCCAAGATGTCCCCGGCCTAAGCCCTGGCGCCTGCAAATATGTCACTTTCCTTGGCAAAGGGCAGTTAAGGCTGCAGATGGAATGAAGGTTGCTAATCAGCTGGCCTCAGGTACAGAGATTATTCTGGATTATCTGGATGAACCCCGTGTAATTACAAGGGCCCTTGAAAGTGGCAGAGGGAGGCCGCCTGAGAGAGATGCCACCAGCCCCTGCTGGCCCAAAGATGGGGGAGAGGGCACACGCCAAGGAATTCCAGTGCCTCCAGAAGCCGGAAAAGCAAGGAATGGGTTCTCCTGGAGCCTCTAGAGGAAGGAGGCTGCCAACACCTTGATTCTAGTTCAGTGACACCCATTTTGGACTTCTCCCTACAGAACTATGAGATACTAAATTGTGCTGTTGGGGTGATGAATTTGGGGTGAGTTGTTCCAGCAGCAATGGGAAGCCTGTTTACACCCCAGCTCCCCAGAAGGAGCGAGCCGCAGCCACTGTGCTGGGAAGGGCTTGATAAAACAGCTCCTTGTTGGCTCTTGCTTTTCTCCACGTCCCCTCCCGTGCCAGCCACCTCGCAGGTAACCACCTCTGCTTCTAATGCTCATCCCAGAGCCTGCGCCGGGGCGGGGGGCCCAGACACCTTCACCCAGTTGCTGCCAGCTGCCAGGATGGCCCTGATCCCACACTCGCTGAGAACGCGGTCGCTGTTCTAAATCACCTACTTTGTCCAGGAGGAAATGTGGGGAAACCACTCACATCACTAGCCCCGCAGAGGAGAGCTTGACCATGGGCAGGCCGAGCTTCCTCTTGTTCTGCCCACACCCCTGGGAGGTCGCTCAGCTATCAGCGGCCTCCTGCTTTACAGACAAGGAATTGGAGGTGTGGAGAAATGAGGGTCCTTGGGTGCAGGGCCGCCAGCCCGGACGTGGCGGAGTGGACCGGGAACCAGGCGCTTGGGCTCTGCTGCACTGTGTGTCCTCACATCTCCCCTGGTGGTCTTACTGGAGGGGGTGCAGGGGAGGGTCCGAGTAGCGTCAGGCTGTTCCTTAATGAAAGGGGATGTTGTCTTTTGGATTGTGTGATATTTGTTATATTTATTGGTTTGAGTCTTTGCGGTTTTATTTCTTTTCTCATTACAAATGAGTACTCACTTTCATACTAAATTTGGTTATCATGTGTGTGTGTGTGTGTGTATTTTAATGACAATCCTCCAAATTGTGTGAGCTTAAGGTAGCACAAAACTTAGATTTGTGCCTGAATCCCTTCCCTGACATAGTGAGGTGGCATGCGGCAGGGTGTCTGATGAGCGGGTCAGTGCAACAACACAGCAGTGACAAAAACCCAGCAACAACCCGAAAACCCAGCAACATCCTGACAACCCAGCAACACCCCGACAACCCAGCAACACCCTGACAATCCAGCAACACCCAGACAACCTAGCAACA
>NW_023270469.1:2394467-2421595 GCF_011800145.1 Mirounga leonina
CCCAGCAACACCCAGACAAACCAGCAACACCCCACAACCTAGCAACATCCCCACAAACCAGCAACACCCCAACAAACCAGCAATACCCCAACAACCTGGCAACATCCCCACAAACCAGCAACACCCAGACAACCTGGCAACACCCCGACGACCCAGCAACACCCCGATGACACAGCAGTGACAACATCAGCAGCCCATCGACACAGCCATGGCAGCACCACGGCACCCACAGCACATCATCGTCACCGTCACTAACAACACAGCCGCTGAGATAACACCGGGCTCGGCCCGGCGCCTCCCACCTCCCAGGGTTGACATGGACGAGGGGGTGCTTCCCCTCCTGGTAACTACTTCATCAGCGGCCGCCTTGGTCACGTTCCCAGGCTCGTGGAGCCGTGATGGGCAGATGACACCATGCGTGCTTGAGGATCCACGTGATGACTGGAGACGTGATGACGGTCACCGTGAGAAGCCTCTACCGCTTCACGGTTACTGTGGTGAGAACACTTAAGATCCACTCTCAGCAACTTCCAAGTGCACAACGGAGTCCCCACACTGCACCTGAGCTCCCCCCAACGTCCTTGTCTCACGGTGGAGAGTCCCCCCCGTGACAGCCCCCCCCCCCCCGCCCACCAGCACCCGGCGACCCCCCTCTCCTGCCGGCATCCGGACTTTGGCTTGCTCGGACTGCACTGGTAGGTGAGATGGTGCAGGATTTGTCTTTCTGTGTCTGACTTATTTCACCTAGCATGACGCCCCCGGGATTCCCTTCCTTGTGCGGCTGACGCCCCGCCGTGGGAGTGTGAGGCTCCCCTGGCTTCATCTGCTCATCCTCCCACGGACACAGCCCCTTCCCCTGTCTTGGCTGCTGTGAAGGATGCCGTAGCGAATGGGAGGGCCGGCGCCTCTGTCACAGCCTGATTTCATTTCGTTTGGAGAAGGGAGGTGGGTTCATCTTGTGTGTTAATGCTTTTCCACTCCGCTGAGAACAGTCGAATAAAATTCATCCCCGAGGAATGGTACGATGTTACATGCAAACCGTCTCAAACCCTGACCCGAGGCTCTTATCTATAAAATAAATAGAAAAAGAAACTCTGAGGTTGCTAAATCTTAAGCATGTTCTTTGCCAAGTAACAGCCTCTTGGGGGAAATCACCTACCCTTTCCCCATGCTCTTTTATTTAAAAAAAAAAAAAAGGCAAAAATTGAGAAACAGAACTCAGAAATACCTAGTGAACTGCAGGTCAGCAGTGTAATGTCACCTATGAAGCTGTTTCTCCGCTGTCCGGTCTGCTTGCTGCTTCCACGCCAGGCGGAAGGGCGTCCCTGAGCAGAGCCGCGCAGCACCTTCCCGGCCACCTCCTTCAGGCGACCATCAGTTTGCCTACGGCGGGGGGCTGTCGAGGTCTGGGTGACCCTGGGCGAGGTGCTTCCATCCCATCTGCGGCCAAGGGGAAGTATGCTCTGTGAAATCCACCGCAGACAGCGGCCTGGGGGCTGGAGTCCTGGCGGCGCACTCTGCGAGCTCTGTGGTTCTTTCTACATGGATGTGGCCGGGCGGGTGAAAGCAGAAATAAGCAGTTTAGAAGCGTGTGGCCTGCAGCACCAGGAGGGAGGGGCGGGAGCGTCCCGGGGGCCGGCGGGGGGCTGACCGCGGGGCTCGGCCGGACCCAAGGGAGGGCCGGGCTTTGCCGTCAGCCTGGCGCCACCAGCCATCTGAAGCTCTGGGTGCCCGGCCCAGGCTGTGCCATGTTGATGGCCGTCGTGCTCTTATGGCGGGTGCTGCTCCCACGTCCTCCCCGGCCGACAGAGCTCTGTTGGGCGCTGAGTATGTCCCGGGAGCTGTTAGCACCGCTTCACACATGCTCGCGCATACAGCCTGCAGGACCAGGCTGCAGGGCACTAACTGTTGCCTTGCTTTACAGAGGGAGAAACTGAGGCCCAGAGATGCCAAGGCGCGTGCCCAAGTTACATGGCTGGCGGTGGCGGGGCTGAGGTTCTGACGCGAGCCCGTTGCCCCCCACACCGTGCGGGGCGCCCCCTCAGCCGGTGCACCCGGCGTGTCCCTCAAGGGCTGCGTCCGCCACGGCTGGAGGTGCAGGCCGGGCAGCCGCCTTTACCCCAAGGACAGATCGCGGCTGGTGGGCGGCTTGTCAACTTCATGCGCTCCAAGGAGGCCCGGCTGCGCCTGACTAAAACCCATTTAGGAAAATTAACCCTGGGGCTCCCGCCCTGCCTGGAGCTCGTGGGCGCGGAGATGTGGAGCTCTTAAAAGGTGTGAGGGCAGATTAATGGAGTCCATATGCTTCGAATTGAGAATATCGTTGTGCTGGGTGGGCTTATCATCAACCCTCTTAGGATAACAAAGGGTGGGACAGTTCAAAGGACTGGCTCTCCCTGACGCTGGGCTCTTGCGGGAGCTCGGCACCAAGCCCGCTGAACAAATATTGTCGTCTTGCTCCTCTGCCTGTGAGCCAGGCCTTTGTCTTCACGGTCTTTCCTTTTCCTTTTTACTCTTTGACAGTGAAGCGGGTGTGTTGTGCAAGCCATCCCCGTAAAGGACTGATTTATAACTCCATTTGGGGGTGAAATGGTCTTTGATGGTCCATACCTGGGCTTGCGGGGGCAGGGAGCGAGGGGATGGGCAGGAGGACAGCCTGCCCGTCGTCTACACAGCCTGCTGGGGAGAATGTCTGCAGGGAGCACCAGCAGCTGGATTCAAGGCTGCGATCCTGTGCCCCCGCAGCTCGTGTGACCCTGTTGTCCACCAGCTTGTTCTGTGAGAGACACATCAGTCCATCTGGTGCAAACACCACAGGGTGGGACGTGCTTTTCTGGGCTGGATGTCTACACTGCCCCTCTCCGCTCCCACTGCTGAGCTTCTCCAAGCTATGGTCTGTGTTGGGCAGTTACTGTTTCCTGACAAAGCACTTGAGCCACAGATCCTCCAGGCTCGGGAAAGGAGCGTTTAGAGAGACTCCTGGTGATCCGTTATTTAATCAGAAACTAACTGGGATTTACAGAACCACCCCCCACCCCCCCGCCACCGGGCATAAGCCTTTTCCCTGGGATGGGGGATAGTAATAAGAGTTATTGTGATGTGGCATATTTGCCTTGGTTTCCGATAAAGGGTTCCATGTCTGGAATCGTCCACTTCCTCCAGGAAGGGTTCTTGGGGTGGGCTGATCTCAGAGTCACCTTTTCTTTCCTCCTGTTGCATCTTCTCCCAGAACATATTTTGGGTGGATGGGAAGTCACCCAGGTAAGAGGAAAGAGTGTGCCTCTCTGAGCCTCAGTTTCCAGATTTGGAAAATCAAGGAAGTAATAAAAGGTGTTTGTGGGGAAGCTTAGGGGAAACAATGAAGAGTCACGGGGGACGGGGGTCCTGGCCAGCGGCTTTCATCATCAGCCACGTTTGCTGTCACTTCTCTATGGAGCAGTGTTTGCTTTTTTATGTTTTGTTCCCTGGGTCTGTTGCAAAACCTTTCAATGACCTTCTCCCCATATCCCACCTTCCCCCACTGATTCTGGTAATACATTCCTGGTCTTATCCAGGGCTCTCCCCCTTAGAGC
The DNA here is from genome assembly GCF_011800145.1 of Mirounga leonina. Lineage (NCBI taxonomy): Eukaryota > Metazoa > Chordata > Mammalia > Carnivora > Phocidae > Mirounga > Mirounga leonina. The sequence goes on from NW_023270469.1 coordinate 2,398,040, forward strand.
TGGTGGTTTACTGGGGAGGTGGTCTAGGGCATGGGAATGAGGGAGAGGGGGCAGGTGAAGGGTGTGTGATTGAGGTCACTGGGGGCAGTGGGGGGGCTCGGACCTCCCAGGACTTCCTGAGAAGCTCACGGAACACCTCCTAGAGCTGGGTCCAGGACCCGTGTCTAAAATCGAATCTCCCCTACTGAGCACTGTGCCCCAAGGAGGAATTTGTGTCGGATTCACCCATCTTCGCTCAGTGTCCTCCTGGCAGCCGGGCTCTGCTTAGCTGTGCTGCAGTAACAAACAGCTCCCAACCTCGGTGAGGTGGCAAATACGGAGCTCCAGCTTGTGCCACGCCCCCGCAGGTCCAGGCGAGCTTCTGGGGATAGCTGCCCTCCATGTGGGGGCCAGTGACCGGGCCCATTCCATCCTCCTGCCCCATCGTCTCAACACGAGGCTTTCACTTTGCGCGTGGCGGCAAGCTTAGAGAGGCCTCACCTGTCCTTACCGATCCAGCCTGGGACTTGCCCGTGTCGCTTCGGCTCACAGGCCGGGGAACCAGGCACATACCACGCTCCCCAGTGGCAGGAGGGCTGAGAAGCATGGTCTTCTTGTGTCCGAGACAAAAAGAAGCTTGATCTGCACCCACTGATCGTGTCTCGCACACCCATTTCATCTTGCTCTCACTCACACCCCACTGTGGTGAAGAGCTCAATGCCCCGTGCTGGAAGGAGCCCCCCACGCGTCTGCGTGATGGTAGACAGATGCCAGGTGATCTCGCCTGTCTGGCCCTGGAATTCAGGGCCCTTGCGGCTGGGGCCACTTACTGGGCATCTGCACACATGCCAAATTGGCAGAGCTCTTGGAATGTCGTATGTGGTTCCAATCTAGAACTGGACTGTGTCCCAGGACAGGCTCCACGGAAAGGTGTTTCTTTGCCCAAAGAACCAGGGAAGTCAGCAATCCTGTCTATTTCTTGGAGAGTCAGAGCTCACATAAGCATAGTCAAGGCTCCGAAAGCCCTGCAGGTAAAATAAATAAACCCAAACTCTGTTTAAATTTCCTTAGCCCAGCATTTGCCAAACCTCTGCCTACCTCATGTAAGGCTAGCAGGTTAACTGTGATGAGTTTTACGATCGGCACAGGGCCTGTTGACTCACAGGTGTTTGGTAAACCATAGCCGGCGTTATTAACTCTCTCAGCCTTGCCTCTCCCACCTTGTGATGGGACAGGTTGATCTGTGCCCCGGGGACCCTTTGCCTCCAACGTCTGTCGCATATCCAGTGATGTTTCCATGTCTCAGGGCTTGGGTCAGTCTGGGGGCGTGGGCTTGTCGCTCAGATGCTTGTATCCTGTCTTCTTGTGAGGCCAGGTCTGGAAGATAATCTTTGAATGAGACTCAGAGTTTCAGTTGTAAACTGTCTTACTGTGTGCTATGCAGAAACCGCTTTCCTTCTTGGGGCTTGTTTTTCCCATATCTAGAATTGTCATGAAATGATCACTAACATCCTTCTGTTCCTAGAAGTTAGCCTATCATGAATCTGTCCAGTGGTGCCTGACCATTTTGACTTCTGGGTCATTAGCAAAATTCCCTTTTCCCATTCCGGATTCTCTCTGCTTGCTTACTGATCCCTTTCAAGAATTTCATGATTTAGTGAGAAATTAGGTCCTTCGAGGGCTATGTATGGTCTAAAATTCTTGCTAGAGTATAAATAACTTGTAAGGACAAAGTCTGTCAGAGAACTGTGTGATGGGGACCGAAGGGTTTGAGTGAAAAGCAGGTACCTGGGGAAGGGGAGAGGGGGGCCACTGAAGTGTTAGAAGTAGAATTTGGCTGGGTCATTTAAAATAAACGCAGTTGACTTCATTTGGGGATGGAATAATAAGAGGCAATTTAGCATTCGTAATTGGGAGCACAGAACCAGAGTGGCCGGCTCGGCCATCCATGATCCGTCACGTGACACCTCAGTGCCTCATCTATAAATTGGGGATTATGATAAGACCTAGCTTTTAGGATTGTTGTGCATGTTAACAGAGTGAATACATGCCAAGCACTTGGAACTGGGCCTGTTTTTCTAAGTCTCTTTGCCATAGAACGATTAGAAAGTGCAGGGGAAGCTCAGAAGAAAACAAAAGTCACCTTTAATATGCCACTTCTGGCCTTGACTGGGTATCTTCGCATTTCTATTTTACCTGGTTGCTGTAGCAACAGGTTGCTGTGTGTGGTTGTCCAGGTTGTGCACTGCAGGGCTCTGGGTGAGGGTAAATTGGCTCCCCCCTAGAGGAGCATGCCGCAGTGGTAACCTCCACAACAGCTCTCTGCCACTTGTTTTAGCAGGGGTATTAGGTATCCCGTATTTCACAGAACACACGTGAAGTTCTGGCCTCCTGGGCACTACCGGGGCTTCTGTAGGGCCTTGTTCCCTCAGCCACCTCCAGGCGGGGGTTCTGGAAGGGCAGAGCTGAAAGGGATTTGTTATTATTCTGCCCAATTAGCCTCTGATTAAAGGTTTAAAAGGCGTAAAAGGACGGGACCGAGAGGGGGCGGGAGGTAGAAGAGGGAGCCTGGCTGTGTTTATGGAGCAATAAAGGAACATTATGCTTCGAGGCTCCCCTGACCGTCTCCACAGAAGCCGACCCTCTTGCCAGCTAATTCAGGGTGTAATAAATACTAATCCTGCAAAGGGGGCCCCTGGAAGCCATCGGAAAGCCCTATCTCCCTGTAATCAGAGCTCCATTAATCTCCCGTCTCCCTGCGTTCAGCATCCCAGCCCCGCGGCTGGGGCCCCACACTCGGGATGTCGCAGCCTTGGAGCCGGACCGGCTGGCCTGCCTCGTCCCCCCTTCCTCCTTGGCCCTGCCCCAGGGGCTGCCCCTGCGAGGCTCCCTCCTCTGTCACTGGCGCTCTCCTGCACTCGGCTGGGGTGGCCGGGGTGTCACGGGAAGCCCAGCACAGCCCTGGCCCGCTCCGAGAGACGCACTAAGCCCGCCTTGTGTGTCGAGGCACTCCTGCCCTCGGGGCGGGAATCTGCGTTTTACTGCAGAGGCCCGAGGCCCGGCGTGCAGAAGCCGCCTGCTCTGGGCTCGCAGCCGGAAGTGATGGAGTGGGGTTCGCCTCTCTACCACTTGCCCTGGGAGCCCCCGTTTGGGCAAGTCAGGGCACCCAGCTGCACGTGCACCCCATAATCCTGCATCGAAGTATGTATTTTTCTACCCCGCAAAACCCTCAAACATAACTCTCCTGCAGTACAGAGAGTCTGCACAACCGCCTCAGGATATGGTGGGCTCATTGTAGGGGCCACTTCTTCACTCCCTGCCTCAGTTTCTCCAGTGCTGAGAGGAGCCGGCAGCCATAAGGCCGCTGTGAACCTTAACAGAGAGCGCGAGTGAAAAGTCACAGGGAACGCCGGCCCTGTGACCGTCCACAGGCCTCGGCTGGCTGGCTGATGTCTTCCAAAGCGCCCCTTCATCACGGGCCTGCACACCCTCTCCTTCCTTCCCCTCCGCCCTCTCCAGCGGAGCACCCCACCAAGCCGTCCTGGGCCACGCGGACGTTGTGGTCTAATCACGGGGCCCCCAAGGCTAAAAATAGCACAGGGGCATCTCAGGGTCTCCCAATGACCTTCGTGGCTCAGGTCAAGTGTACGTGGCCTTCCTAAGCTAATTAGCCCGGCCTCTGACCCCACACATCTGTATTTGGGTTCCAGGGGGCAGACGAGGTCCTGTTCCCCAAACAGCCAGACAAATGCAGCATCCCACAGTCTGCTCCATTGTTGGGGGCTCTGGGGCAGCTGTGGTCATTGCAAAGGGAGAGGTCTGTGGGTACAACCTGCCCCGGGGCTCACGCAGAGGGGACGGCCCCAGAACCGCAGGCTTCTCCTGTCTCACTTGGCGCCTTTGGGCGTCTTGCCGGGGTGGCCCATGCTTGGCTCTTGCCTCTCCCAGAGAGTAGGTGGTCGCAGCCTCGGTGTTGACGATGGGGGCGTGCACTAAATTAGAGCCCCCCCGTCTCCCCCCCCCCCCGAGAGCCATGCTCTGAGGGCACCCCCTCAGCCTGCCAGGGCTGCTATAAAACGCTGCCCCAATTTGGGGGCAGCAGAGAGGTGTCCCCCAGTCCTGGAGCCCACACATCCCCAATCACGGTGTGGGTGGGGTTTCTAGTGGCCCCTGGCGTCCCTCCCCTCTGCTTCTGTGGTCACAGGGCCTCGTCCTCCCTCCCTCTGTCTTCACATGGCCTTCTTTAGGGACACCAGTCATTAGATTAGATCACCATCATCCAGTGTGACTTTATCTTAATTAATTACATCTGCAGAGATCCTATTTCCAAATAAGGTCACGTTCTGAGGTGCTGGGTAGATGTGAGCTTTGGGGAGACACTATTCAACCCCATGCATGCATTAATCCTATAATGTTTTATTCCTAATTCCCAGTGGAGGAGACTGAGCTTTAGATCAGTAAAGCAGTCATCAGGCCAAAGTGAAACTTTAAACCCATCAGCCTGCACGTGTCCCGGGGGCCCCAAGGGAAGCTTCTTTGCAGTCTGACCTCTAAAATGGGAGCTCTTGGAGTGGTCCCCCGCCAACAACATGGACGAGGCCTTGGGTGGGCCAGAGGAGGAGCAAGACTGAGAAGGAAAGGCCTGGCTTCTTTCTCAGCTGGGTGCTGGGCTGTGGAAGACAGATGGGAGGCAGGACAGTCCCAGTGCAGAGAGTGTCAAAGTAATAAAGTCTAGGGGTGTCCAGAAGCCTGGGCCAGGAGCGGCCACTTCAAGGGACTTTCAAGGTATGATTTGAGCCAGAGGGTAAGGTGTGCATCATCACTGTTACATGTTACTCGGGAGGAGAGAAACTGCTAGTAGTGTGAGCCCCAGGATCCGGCTGACCGTGAACGGAGCAGACAGCAGCCCTTCCCTCACGGGTTCCTCCTGTCCCCATCCCCAAGGGGCACAGGTGTGCAGGCTCCGTGATCTCACGCTTACACGGCCCCAGAATGTGAGGATGTACGGCTCGTTAGAACCCAGGACCCTGCAGCCCTCGGCGCCGTAGCAAGCGTTTCTACTATGTTAGCTCCTTGATGGTGGTTCCTTAAGCCTCTGCTGTGGACTTGGTCCTGGGTGAGTCACTGAGGGTCCTCGACACGGGAGTAGCCCTGCTGGGAAGGGCTCTCGGTGCCCTGGGCCTCCCTGCCCCCTGGGAGGCCAGCAGAGCGGCCCTCACGGCCCCATTTTCCTGGTGTGGGAGCCGGGGCCCAGGGAGGGGTGTGTGGCACGTGGCGCCCCTTCTCTCTTGGAGCTCCTCTGTGTTCCCATCTATAAAATGGGTGTAAGAACAGCACCCGCCCTCGGGGCCTCGTATGCAGATTCACACAGCTTTGTGGTTTGCACAAAACCACACGTGCAAAATGGGTGTCGGTGCTCCGTTGGCGCTCCGCCCTAGGACTTGCTAGCAGCTGTCATGGGGCAGTAGGGTAAACAGAGGCTGAGCCAGTAAGGGGGCTGCTGAGGAAGCCCCTAACCCAGCCGCGTCCGGACCAGGGCCACCAGCGTCCATGGCGGAGAGCGAGCCCCAGGGCCCCGGGAGGGTCCCGCACCCCCGCCGGAAAGCCAGAGCCCGGGAACTCAGCAAAACTCAGGTTCACAGGTTCAAGCCTGCGGCTCTCCAGAAGGCCAGGCAGGGGCCACCCCGCTGCTGGCCCCTGACCGCCACGGACGCCGCCTTCCGTCCGAGGGCTCGGGCACGGGCAGCCGGTTGGGACTCTTCCACGCATGCCCGCCAGTGCCGTGTTAGTAAGCACGGAAGAATGCAGAGTCTCTCCGTGTTTTTAAAATCTGCAAGCTAACCCTGGTCCACCTGAAGTCGACCCTTCTGAGCATGTGCGGTGAGACTAAACGCCAGTGCCTCAGGACGTCGGCCAGATCGTCCTGCCCGCACCATTCTAGAGGGTGAGCATTCCTGTCTGTGCACATGCTCACTCAACATCTATTGAGCACCTGCTGTGTACCCGACACTGCTCTGGAGCCTGGGGACACAGCCGCCGACAGCCTGTGACCCCTGCCCCATGGAACTTGCCTTCCGGCTCTAGATCCCGTTACTTTCCACTCGTGTGGGCGCCCCATGAAAGGACACTTGTTTTTTAATGAACGTCCTTTTAAAAACTAGGACCAGGACCCCAGAAGACATTCTCAGGCTGTGATGGCACTCTCTGCCAGCGCCCGTGTGAAGATGCAGATTTCGGTTCGGGGGTCGGGCTGTGTGATGCTGCTGGTGGGAAGCCAGCAGCCCGGGTCTGTGGGCGTCCAGCCCCCTCCTCAGGGTGGCAAGGACGGGCAGGCGTGGAGGAGGTTCTGTGGAGCCTGCTCGGAATGTGGGGTCTGGGCGCGTGGACATCCCGTTCCTCCACACCCCGAAGAAGTGCGGCTTGGGGGCCGCCGTCCTGCACCCCGGGCCGCGGCCCCTCTCCGCCACACGGCCCTGTTCCAGGAGACTTCTCAGAAAGCCTTCGAGTCAAGGACAGCCACCTTTGTGGGGCAGCCACTGCCTGCCTCCCCCTCCGTAACCTGCCCACATTCTGAAGGAACGAGGTCTTTCTGCCCAAGGGGATTTACTGCCAGAGCAATTTGTAGCTAATTAGCCAACATGCAGTGATGAGAAACTTGCATAATAATTACAGGTAATTATTGCCTCTTGACAGAGGGAACCATTCCGCTGAGCAGCTCCGAAGGTCTCTCCAAACCCACGTCGGTGGCTGTGGGAGCCCTTGTGGGTGCTGCTACGTCCCCTGGACACTTGGGCGAGGTCCTGCCGGGCATCACGGAGTGGGTGCCCAGCCCCTCCCTCAGCTGGTTCCAAACGCAGCCAGTGTCCCTCCGCTTGTGTAAATAGCTTGCCGGTCTGGGTGCCATCCACGAAGACGGGCAGCTCTGTGCACGTGCAGAGGGCGAACCTTGAACCCCACTCCCCACGGCTGCTCCCTGCCCCCTTCTTTGCAGGGCACACCCAGACCCCTGACTCGGCTCTACGTCCCGCACAACCAGAATCTTGTCTTCTGAGCTGCCTTTGGGATGTTTTCTCTCCCGCTGGGAGAAGGGGGATTCATCTTGTGCCCCAGGAGGAGATAGACTCTGGGAGAACAGAAACCACGGTGCCTTTCGGACACTGCCCCCAAGTCCACGTCATGCTCCGCAAATGCAGACCGTGGGAGAAATACCCCCCAGGGAAAGAGTCGGGTGCTGGGTCCCTGGACTCTGAGTGGCAGACTACATTCTGGCTCTTTCTCGGGCCCGGGGGCTTCCCCGAAGGACTCCAGCCCCCAGTCTGTGTGCCATGGGGGGCACCCCGTCAGAAGTCACAGTGTGGTGCAGGAACCCAGGTCAGGCCCATGGGCAACTGAACAATGAGGTTTTGAGATGCAAACATCGAATTCCCTGCCAACATCTGCTTTGTGTTCTAGAGGACACTTGAAAGTCAGCCGGAGTCTGGTGGCAGATGGGGCGAAGATCAACTCTGGAATCTGCTTGGTAGAAATCTTTCAAAATGGGCAGTTTTTCTCATTTTTCCGTAGGGGTTGGACTCAGCCCTGCATAGTGGCGGGGGGGCGGGCAGCCCACTCTCCTCCCCTCCCCCATCAAATGCATGGATCCATAAACACGTCAGGACAGTTGTAAAAGAGATGGATTTTGCTCCCCAGCAATATCCCTCTCGGTCTGTCGCCAGAAAATTCACGACTGGGTTTTATGGTCAAGTTTCCCAGCCATGCGTCCAGCACCATGTGACCCAGGGCTGAGGGCATGGCTCAGAGCCCAGCTCTGCCCCTCACTAGCTCCGTGGCCTGGAGCAAATTGCTTACCATGTTTGTGCCTCAATTTCCCCACCAGTAAAGGGGGGATAAAAAACAGAAGTGGTGTTTGTAATGTTAGGTGCATAGTGAGCCCTCAATAGTTCTTACTTGCTGTTACAGTTAGATAGTAAAATTTTGTGGAGTATCCAAGAGTCCGTGCACATCAGGTGCATTGTTACCTGGCAGGCCATGCGGGGAGCCAGTGAGGCAGGTAGAGATAGGGAGGGATAAGGTTTCTGAATAGAGATCTTTCAAGTTCCAAACCATGCAAATGCATTTCCTCCTAGCAATTATAAAAACATTCAAACCCACTGCCATCTAGACTCTATTCTAGAATAAAGCTGTTTTGCGTATTTTCTACCGAAGTAGATGCATTCCGTGAGGAGCGCCTGTCTCCATGTCCTGCTCAGTGGATTTCTCCAGTGTGCACACACCCACATGAGCGTCACCCAGACCAACATCTCTGCCCTCCCGGCAGCACCCTGTGCCCCTCCGGTCAACACCAGCCCCTTCCTCCGTGAGGAAGCTTCTCTCTGATTCTACCGCTGATTCCCAGGGCTCACACTGCCCATCCTGGGGCCATGCAGAGGGCTCTCTTCTGTGTCCAGCTCCTTTTGCTCAGCAACACACCTGTGAGAACCATCCCCGGCTTCTCTCTGATTCTACCGCTTCCCAGGGCTCACACTGCCCATCCTGGGGCCATGCAGAGGGCTCTCTTCTGTGTCCGGCTCCTTTTGCTCAGCAACACACCTGTGAGAACCATCCCCGGGGTTGCCTTACAGAGGGTGCCAAGATTTTAAAGGACTTTTGTTTGGGGTGGTGGGACCTGTAATAATTAGCTTGATTCTTTAAACATTTCATTCTGTGAAACTTCTAAAGGAAACATATTTTTAAAAAATTTACTTCTCTGTGCCAGCAACAGTGTTAGGCTTTTTTGTGTGATCCTTGTAATATTAAATCCCCTGGTTGTGACGAATATGTTTATTGACAGTGCATCTCAAAGAAATGAGCTACCCATATGAACTGTAAAGTAGGAACGTGACACCAGGCTAAAGCACGCTGATGAACAGCACGTCCTAGACTGAGCAAGTGCCATGGGGAAACAGAAGCGCCTGCCCGGGCGGTGTTCACACTTGAAGGGGATCGCCATCCATGTGTCCATACCTGTGTACTGAACACCTACTGTGCGTGTGCCAGGCATGGGTAGCTCCCAGGGCCCCGTTGGCAAGCAGGTGTCACTTGTGATAGTGAGTGTCCAGGGCTGTCCAGTCACAGGATATCATGGAGATTTGGCGCACCTGCTCCTTACACAGCGTGCAACCGTGCAGCTGCCCCAGTCCAGCTGGCTTTCTGCTGGCTGCAAAGGTTCTCTTCTGCCTCTTTCTGCATCTCCAACAAATGCTCGGAAGGTTCCGTCTCTCTCTCTTTATCTCTAAGCTTCATTCATTCATTCAAAGGAATTGGCTCATGTCATCATGGAGGCTGGCTAAGTCCACAGTCTGCAGGACGGGCCAGCAGACTGGAGACCCAGGAAAGAGCTCTTGCTACAGCTTGGGTGTGAAGGCTGTCAGTGGCAGAATTCCCTCTTGCTTGGGAGAAGTGAGTCTTTTCTCTATGAAGGCCCTCACCTGATCAGATGAGGCCCACCTACATGATGGAGGGTAATCTGTTTTACTCAGTCTATTGATTTCAATGTTAATTATCCAGACTGGTGTTTGACCAACTATCTGGGTACCATGGCCCACGTATTTAACCCTCAGAGTGGTCCTGTCTCCTGGAGCTTTACATACTACTCCCTGCAGCCCCAGGAACCCCATAAAGGGCCATGAGGAGGGCAGGGTGGGAGTCAGGGGGGCAAACTTGGGGCCCCTCAACCCTCTGAGAACAGTTCTGTTCCCTACATGGCCCCACCAGCCTCTGCTCGAGCCCCAGCTCACACTTTAGGAAGCCCCGGATGGCTGTGCTCCCCAGCCTCGCCTCTGAGCTCCTGCATCCTGTCCTCCACGTCCTGGGGTTCTGGACGGCCGATGGACAGCCTCACACTTTTAGATGTCACTGAACACTTTACTGCAACCGCTGGGCCTCCCTAGTTCAACCTGCTCCGTCCTCCTGGAGGCGCGCCTCGGTGTCCTGGCTCTGTTTATGTCTTTCGCTCCCCCTGGACCTTGAGAAGGGTTTCCCTCAGTCCGTGCTTCTGTCACAGCCCTGGGTTGATGCTCTGCCTGGCTCACCTCTGCTCAGGATCCCGCCTGCCCGCCTGCCGCCCCCAGGACCACTCGCCTCCGCCCTGGGCGTGGAAGAGGAGAGGTGTGCAGTGGAGGCCCGGAGGGTGAAGCCATGTAGTGGCTGGCGGGCCAGCCCTGGGCTGACTGCTTGGTTCCCACAGTGACGGCCCGGGAGACCCAGAGGAAGTATTCCTTTGGTGCTGATGTGTGTGCCCTAGTGTAGCCCGGGGAAGGGATCAACAGTGGGGCTCCTGATGGCTTACCTGGGAACAGGTATTGTGTTGAGTGAGGATTTTACAGGTAGGATTCTTCACGCTTTTATTGAAATTTTATCTGTGTCTATACATCTATAGGATCTGTACATCTTCACATCTAGATTTATACATAAATGTTCACACTGAACACACCCATGATGCAGAAAGGGATTATTGTCAGCCCTAGAGGCCCCCCACCCTCAGATGACAGCTCTCCCAAGGTGAGTTCCACCCGTTTTGAACACAGTGCAAGTGGACCACACAGCAGGCACACTCATGTGAGGCTTTGTTCACCCACGCACTTGTGAAAGCCGTCTGCGTTGTTTGGGGTAGCGACAACACATTCCTTCACACCGCGTGGTCTCCCACTGTGGCCGCCACGCAACGGACTCGTCATCTCCCTGTGGACGGGCATCGGGCGGTTGCAGGCCGGGGTGCTCACAAGCACGCCTGCCCTGATTCTGGGGGACACGCGGACCCGGGCTGGTGGGGCTGCACCCAGGAGTGGAATTTCTGGGCTTTGGGGCACACGCAGGATCTGCCTCACTAGGACATACCAGTGCTCCGAAAACATGGTTCCTGTCATTAGTGGTGTTTATGCGGGAGGGGCTGCGTGCGGGCAGGGGGACGTGGTCGGCGAGGCCTGCTCTCCTAAGTCACGGAGCTGGGTCCGATCTCAGGAAGTCAGATTGCAGTCTCCAACGCTGAACTTTTAACCACCTTGGTACGCGGGAACAGACTCGCTGGCCCCACTCAGAGGGGAGGCCCGGGTCACTTTGACTCTGAAAGCATTGATCTGTATCTTAAATTCACAGCTTCCTCTCATGAAGGGGGTCAGCCTCTAAGGACACAGCTCTTTTGTAGGAGAAGAAAGTATTTTTAGCACACCCGGGATCAAATTTTGGCTCGGTGACCTAGTAGCTGCGTGACCCTGGACGACTCCATGCGAGCAGAGAAATACATAAACCACACACTGAGAGGCTTAACGCAACGTCCTTTCTGATAGTCTGCTCAGATCCCCAAATGAAGATGTTTTACTCATGATTAAGGAAAAGTTCCTGAACTGTGGGAAGCAAGCCAAGGTCTGTTATCCCTTTCTTGGCATTTGCCTGGGAAGATGGTCCCTGTAGAAGCCACACATTAACACCAGAGCAGGACGCGGGCGTAGCAGAACCCAGTATTGACCGATCTTTTTAACATGCCTTCACTGTTTGTGCATTTCGGTGCTATCTCCCTTCTCCCTTGCTAAAGAATTAATATGTAAATGGTTAAAAAAAAAAGACAGAATAGAACTTATTGTAGAGAAATTAGTTTTGCAGGTGACTTTTCCATGAGTGAGTCTTAGAGCTCTCTTGCTTAATCCCGCACCAGGCAATGCTAATATCAAGTCCATCTGAATTTGGGGCACCAACTCTAGGGGGACAGGTGGGATGCAAGTAGCCAGAGGTGAGAAAGAACAATGGTGTCATGATGGAGATAGGAGAGATTGTCTGTGTACATCATAGGCTGTTCATGTGTTCATTTGTTCATTCACTCATTTACTCACTCATCCCTGCATCCACCCAACATCCGTTCATCCTTCCTTCCTTCCTTCCTTCCTTCCTTCCTTCCTTCCTTCCTTCCTTCCTTCCTTCCATTCATCATCCATCCATCCCTCCATCCGTCATCCATCCATCCCCCATCCATCCATCCATCCATCCTTCCATCCATCCATCCGTCTGTCATCCATCCATCCATCCATCCAACCAACCATCTCTCCTTCCTTCCTTCCTTCCATCCTTCCATCCATCTATCCACCCATCATCCATCCATCCGTCATCCATCCATCTCTCCTTCTTAGCATCCTTCTTTCCATCCATCCATCCTTCCATCCATCTGTCAGTCACTAAGAGGATTAAAAGCAGGTCAGCCTGGCTGGGGTGTGCACTTTGAGGTGGGAAGGGGATCAGCATGGCAAAGAATGAAGCTGGCCAGATGAGCAGAGACCAGACCAGAGAGGCTCTGAAGTGTGTACTAGGGGTGTGGATGTGCGCCTGGGGGCACTAAGGAGCTGCTGGAGATTGTCAGGGGACAGGACATGAACGAACCGGACCTCCGCTCCCTTTCTGCCCTCCACCCCCGTCTTTAGAAGCAGACGTAGCCCCCGATGTGCCCACTTGTTGGCTGTGCTCCTCCATGTGGAGCTACCCCTGAACGGACCGCTTGCCTCCAGCACTGGCACATCTGGGGCCCCCTCTGAGGCCTCTCGTTTCGGCCTGCTTCCCGCTTCCACTGGGCTCCCAAAGGCCCTCCGTCCTCAGCTCAAACCGCCCAGAGGCTGCCAAACAGCTGGGCCCCGGCAGCTGACGGCCAGAGCCAGACTGAAGCCCACGGTGACGGTGGTGTTGGCGGCAGGCTGCTCTGTGCCAAGCGCCGTGGTGTTTACTCCCGGCACCGTTCATGAGAGCTAGATATGACATTTTCTACTGAAGACCAGGACGCGTAGCTCCAAGGGATTAGGGAGCTTTGCACGCCCACCCCGCTCAGTGACAGGGGCCACGTTCCAGCGCCGACGGGCAGCGCTAACACACACTCTTGGCCGGTGCACCGTATCGCTTCCCTCCCAGCCTGTGGTGGGGACAACAGCTGCGGACGTGGCCTGGCCCGTGACGGCCAGATGTGCTTCAGGTGGGGCCCGGTGCTGGTGAGCCTCTGCCCCTTGGTGCAGGTGGGGATTCTGTCTGGAGTCAGGCATCCTAGCGGAGGACATGTGGCCAGAGGAGGGAATGTTGCCTGCCACCCTTCTGGACTGGTCGGGGCTCCTGGCTGCAGTGGAAGTGGGTCCAGGCAAGGTCGCTGGGGTTGCTGTGGGAGGCGGGGAGGCTTGCAGTCGAGGGGAATGGCCTGGCCTGCCCAGGGCTCCGGGGAGACGGCCCCTCGGAGCCAGCCCTGCCGTGCAAACTTCCCTAATGTCAGCTGGGCTGATGCCTCCTCATGCTGTCGGCTCTGCTATGCGAAAGTCCCAGATCCTTCTGGTCTCTTCCAGCTCCCAGGGGTTCCCTGGATTGTGGCCACGTCCCTCCAGTATCTGCCTCCGTCCCCACCCAGGCTTCACCTCTGTGTCTGTGTCTCAGATCTTCCTCTTCCTATAAGGACACCAGTTGTCATGGATTTCGGGCTCATCCGAATCCAGTAGGACCTCATCTTAACTAATTACACCTCTACAGGCCTATTTCCACATGGGGTCATGTTCACAGGTACCAGGGCTTAGGACTTGGCAGAATCTTTTTGGGGGACACGAGTGCACCCAGTAACACAGTCTTGGTGAAGCCCTGAGGGGAGTGTGGATGCTAAGGGCCCTGCTGACATTGCCAACACCCCGCTCCTCTCCCTACTGTGTGGTTCCAGACCACTGGCCACCCTCCGCAGGTGCTCACGTTCCCTCCTGAGACAAGGAGCTTGGAGCAAGCTCAGCTCAGGGTTACCCCAGATGCCCAAACAGGGTGTCTTCAGACACACTTCGAGGGTGTCTGAAATCTGCCAGTGCCTGGGCCCGCGTCCCCCAGGCCCCTGAGTCAGAGATCCCCGGATCTGGGGGAGCTGTGATCGTGCATCACGCGGGGTGTGACTGTCCCGGGGGTGCCACGCCTCTGGTGCGCTTTCCCCAGGGCTGTCTTCCAGCTCAGACGTCCGTGAGTTCTGGCATGAGCGTGTCTCCGCAGAGCGGGCCGTGGGTGTAAGTCCTGAGCCTGAGTGTCCGGCCCACCCACGACTGCCCAGCGCCCGCAGTCCAGAGATCCTTAAGGAAACGCTGGACTCTCGCTAGGAGCCACATGGCAAACATGCCATCAAGGAATTTCCTTGTGACCCAAAAGTAAAAATTTGCTTTAAATTTCAATTTTTGGGGGTGGAAACCACTGAAAAGGTGTTAGACATATTTCTTACAACGAAGTGAACAGACAGTGCTGATGTGTTTCCGGGGTTCTGGCTACTGGCCCTCTTTAGCACCAGGGTCCTTACGGACGACGTACACGTGTTGTCATGGAGTCGCCCCAACGTGAATGGCGTTTGGCCCCTACACGAAAAAGATAAGAGTTGCTCTGGATATGTGGATAATGAGAAAGTCTATGTTCTATCTTTCTGCAAATTTAGAATTTATTTATTACGACCACCCAGATGTCATGATAATATTTAGGCATTTCATGGCTTATTTTGAAGAAAGGAGTGCCTGACCTTGTTCCTTTCCAGGAGGACTGCTCTGATGACGCCGGCTTGACCACCGAGCTGTCTTTCCCGAGTCAGGCCCTTGTAATGGAATGAACCACGTGTGGGCCCGTCAGTCATCAGACCATCGTGGGCTGGCAAGGGCGACTCCAACTGGGTCATCTAAAGGCTCCGAGTAATTTGCCGTGTCTGGCTCTTTCCTCCATCCGTAGCAAGTAGAAAAACAATTTGCCGGGAGGCCAGTTGCTTGGCGGGCGCCTCTGTGGACATCCCAATGAGCCCATTTAATGGAGAGGCACGTGGAGGCCCGCTGAGACTCCACGCCCGCTGCCGTGACACCATTTCACTCCATGGCACAACGGTCTGCTCTCATGTCAAGATCCTTGTCTTAGCAGAATTTCTGATGTGTCCTCTTTTCTCGTAGAACATTCTGGGTTTGTATCGATAATATGGGACCAAGCACTCTCTTATGGACTGAGCCCTGTCCCCCGCACGTTTGTGTGTTGAAGCTCCAGCGTCTAACGGGATGGCACTTGGAGGTGAGGCCGTTGGGAGGTGACCAGGGTCAGCTGAGGTCACGTGGGGTCAGCGTCTTTATACAAAGTGGGAGAGACACGGGAGCACTCCCTCTGTGAGCACGCCCGCCGGACAAGGGCTCCCACCAGAACACAGTGGTCCTGGCACCTGATCGTGGGCTTCCCAGCCCCTGGAGCCGTGAGAACATAAGTGTCTGTGGAAGCCCCCATCTCTGGCACTCAGTTATAGCAGCCCCAGAAGACTAAGACACTGCTGACTGGAAATGACACTCAGTTGAGGATGTGAGGGCATTCCATCTGCAACATCCGGCACCCCACTGACGGCCAGGGCTGACTCGCTGATCTGGCTGGCGGGGTGGGCACCCCTGCCCCCTCACCGCCCCCTGTGCGTCCCTCCCGAAACCACGAGCTCGGTTGAAGGGGACAACCTTCCCCCGTTATTCCGTCCAGGCCACACGAGTAGCTGCTCTCCCCTGCTGGAACCTCCCAACCAGCTCTCGAGGCCCATCTGGAGAGCGTATCGTAGGAGAACGTAGGGGACTCAAGCTTCCAAAACTCCAGAAACCCCAAACGAGGTGCTGCCCATGGCCATCTGCCTTTCAAAAATAAGAAAATAAAAATAAAATAAATTGAAATGAAATGAAATGAAATGAAATAAAATAAAAGGAAAGGAAAGGAAAGGAAAGAAAGGAAAGGAAAAACTGTTGAGTAAGCGAGCTTGCTCTCGGTCTCGCTGCCGGCAGCACCAGTGGGAGTCAGGCAGCGCACCGATGGCTGGGCCCGTCCCAGCGGCTCTCATTTACCCCATCTCGCCTGGAGGTACTGACATTTTTGCGAGCTTCCCGAGTAATTTCAGTGTGTGCTCAGAGCAGGGAACCGCGGAGCCCTTCGGTGTGGGTGCTGTGTACGTCCCTGGCATGCATCCCTCCCTCTTTGTATCCATTCTGGACGGAGCCAGCAGCATACCACCCAGGGCTCCGCCATCCAGCACCCCCCAGCTGGCCTGCCTGGTTCAAAGGTGAGCGATGACCAGGGTGACCGGGGACAGCGCCGCCAGAAGACGCCTGCCGGCCACCCAGGGAGCACCAGCATGGAGACGCTCCCTCTTTCCTGCGGGACTTGAATCCGGACAGATGTGGCCCTGGGAGCTGCCGGTCACCAGAAGATGCCTGAGCACAGATCCAGGATGGAAGCGCTCATGACTGGAAAGAGGAGAACCCACTGGCCCGAAATCGTTTTGGCGGCTCCCCCAGGTCTCTCAGGTATGTGAGCCCGTTAACTGCACTTCTCAGGGCATTTCAAGGTTGGCGATTCCATTGCTTGCAGTGGCTTTCCAATAGGTTCACTCTCTGTCTACAGCAAAGGAAAAGGGGGTTCAGAGAGGCTCATTAGCTTTCCCAAGTTCATACAGCTAGTCCGTGGGAGCGTCCTAGTGAGCCTCTTGTTTTTTGGGGGGTGGTAATTTACAGCATTTTAACAAAAGAACACAGCTACCAAACATTGAAGGGGGATGTGGTATAGGCAGAAAATCCTGGCCTTGTTGTTCACCAGCTGGGGGTCCTCTCTGAACCTCAGGATCCTCCTCCTCATTGGAGCAGGATCTTTATGTGCGTTATGACATGGGTTGCAGATTCTAAGTTCCTTGAGGACAGAGAAAAATGTCTTTCCTTCTCCATACCACCACTGTGCCTGGCTCCCCAGAAAGATGCCCTCCTATTTGTTGAATCATTGAGCGGATGGGTGTGAGCACAGCCCTGGAATGTCCTAGCCCTCGGGTTTATTAACACATAGCCCTGAAGCTGGTTCATCTTCCAGTGATGGATTTCCAAACAAGGGAGACAGGAGGATGTGTTGAAAAGGACGCAGGCTCTGAATCCCTGCTCTGCCTTTGGGCAAATTAAATAAGTCTCTGAGCCATAGTTTCCTAGTCAGTAAAATGGGTTTGTAGCCCTCCCTTTGAAAAGCAGGGAAGAGCCTCAAAATAGATCCCAAAGGGGGTGTAGTAAGTGCTCCATAAATAGTATTTACTGTTATTTGTTAAATAAAGTTTTCTAGACACAGGGTTTCATAAACCAGAGGGCCAAAATCAAATGTCAGCTTTTGTCCTTAGCAGGAGTAGTCACTTTTGTTATCTGTGCCAGTCATGAAGCATTTTTCTACACCCCATATATGCATGTGTAATAGGCTGAAAAATGCCCCCCCCCCAAAAAAACCAAAACACCAGACGTCCACATCAAATCCCTAGAGCCTGTTGCGGAGCCCAGAAATAGAGAGGGAAATCAGTTTCTGGAGACATTGTTTGAGGCCTGGAGCAAGCCATGCCTGAAACCCCAGACTACCACTGGGTTGGCTCTTTTGTTATAGAAACCAGTAAGTTCTTTTCACAGAGGAGCAAGATGAGAATGGCATTCTTGCCCCAAATGTGTGGAAAGACAGATCCCAGAGCATGGGCTGGGGGCCTAGATGTGGGTTCTGAGGCTCGTGCACCTCTTTACCTCCCCCTTGCTACCTCCTGTGGTTTGCTGTTGTTGCACCTGGCTACCCTCTGTGGAACTTCGCCACCCCCGGAGGTGCACCCCAGATTAGAATCTGCAGCAAATCTCCTCTTTGCACCACCCTGTCCTGCAGCTTTGGGGTGGGAGGCAGGAAATGCAGGCACTGGCTTCCAGTCCTATACGGTGCTGGAGTTGCTCTTGCCGCCCCTGTCATGGGGCATGTTGGGGTTAGGTTTCATGGGCCGGACACATTTATAACAGCGCGGTCTCTGTTCGGGCAGTGGAGGGGGCAGCAGGGGCTGGTGGGAGATTTATCACCTTAATAGTCACTCGGGCAGGTCTTGGAGTGAGATGTCATGCGTCCACGGAAGGAGGGGGGCATGAGTGGGGATGGGGCCGCGGGCCGATCTGAAACATAAATTTGGGGAGAGCAGCTGGGGGACAGCTGGGCCCACCTCTGAGGAGCCGCAAGCTGACATTTTGGGAAGCACCACAAGAAGCATGTTACGTGTGTTAATCCATCGAATCCCCAGCAACCCTCAGTGGTTGGTGCTACTTTCGTGCCTGTTTTACCAATGCAGAAACCAAGGCACAGAGAGGTTGAGTCACTCACCCCAGGCCACACAGCTAGGCAGTGGCAGAGCTGGGACTGGGCCATGGGCCTGCTGCTACTGAGCCATTCCTGAACCCGTCGCAGGAAGACTCCAGCGCCCCCACAAGTCTGTCCCAGGACTGCCTAATGGCCCAGCACCCACAGGCTTGGTTTTCCGGGCCTGCGTTGTTTGGGGAGCAGGCTGTGGAAATGGATGGGCCTGGCTAGCTGTGTTGCCTTGAGTAAGTGAATTTGCCTCTCTGAATCTTAGATCCCACGTGGAGAGAATGGAGACAGGCCTCCCTCACGCCATTTAGGAGTGGGACGTGAAAACCAAACACACGTGGAAAACTAGCTCAGAAAGTTCACATGCAGCTTCTACCCTGGGCTCCACACTGGCCCCCACCGTGCAGATTTGAGAGCAGTTCCTGGCCCTGGCTTTGCAGAGAGAGCCTGTGGCTGAGGACATGGCAGGAATCAGGAGGAGGGGACCTCAGTCGCAGACTGCCTGTGCCACCCACTGAGCTTGGACATGTCCAGTTTTGGGGCCTCCGTTTCCCCCCATCCATTGGGTAGGGCAGCAGTTCCCGGGGCCCCACACTGGAATCATCCAGCCTCCCTGTCGAGACCCTGCTTGCTGATGGGGGTGAGACAGAAGTTGGACGTGTTCTTTTTAGTTCACAGTTGTGTCCCCCCAAAATGATGTTGAAGGCCTGACCCCAGTGACTGTGAATGTGACCTTCTACGGAAATAGGGTCTTTGCAGAAGGAGACCAAGTTATGATGAGGTCATCAGAGTTTTCCTAGTCCGCCGATATGACCAGTGTCCTTATAAAACAGGGTGTGGGGGGGGGGGGGATGTGGCCATAGCTGTGTTCGCAGGGAGAGGCTGTGTGAGGATGACACCAGATGTGGGGTGATGTGTCTACAACAGGGACGTCAGGGATCGCCAGCAAGCCTGCGGGAGCCGGGGAGGGCCCCGCACAGAATCCCTCGCGGCCTCAGGAGGACCCGCCTGCTGGCACCCTGATCTTGGCCTTGCGGCCTCCAGTGAATTCCTGTGGTGTTGGAGGCCCAGCGTGTGGTCTTCGGTCACGGCAGCCACAGGACACACGCAGGGCGGGTTCTAATATTCCGGGGCCCCGGGACAGAAGACCGCTAAGGTCCCCTCCTCCCACGCAGAAGCGCGTCCCTGGGGCTCTCTCTCGGAGCTAAATTCCAACGGAGGACAGGTCTCTTTTCCAGGCCCACCCTTTTTGGGGCGACCCTCTGGCAGGGCCTGCGTGAAAGCAGAGGGCCTTGATCTCGGGTGCAGACAGATGGGCGTGGGAAAGGTCGCCACGGGCTTCACCCTGTGTGGCGGATGCTGTGTGGCTGCCTGCTGATAACCACCGTAAGGGGACAGAGGGGACAGGAGGTAATACTGGTGCAAAACACTCAGATAAGGCAAAGCAAACAGGGCCTGGCTATCATTTCTGGCAGGCCAGCAAAGCCCATCACCCACCGAGGCAGCCGGTGTTCCAGAAACCTCTCCTGGTTGGCAGCTGGTCACACAGCCGCAACGCCGTCCCCTGGCCTCCCTTTGCCCCCACCCATCCAGGGCCACTGAACATGGAAGGGGTGGGCAGGGGGTCCTCAAGAGCGGCTGCAGACAGAGGGGCGTGTCGGGGTAGAGACAGAAGGCCAGAGCTGGGCGGCACGGGGGTCCAGGACTGAGGCTGGGGATGATGACACACACACACCAGGTCATTTTATCGGTGTTTCCGTTTTAGGGGTAAGAAGCCAGGGTCACAGGGCAGGTAGCCTGCTGAGGCCCTGGGGCCAGCTGGTAACAGACAGGGATGAGGAGCTGACCCCTTTGGCATGCAGTGATGATGGGCAATGTGGGGAGCAGCCGGGCTTTGGTAGCTTCCTGGCTCTGAGCAGGGGGCTCAGTGCATGGGCCCCTTCTAGCCCCGCCCCAGCCGGGGGAAGCACTCTTGTCTCCGTCCCTGTGGAGGTGGTGACCACACCCGCTCAAGGTCTGAGGGCTGGCACGGGCCTGCAGGAGCCAGGAGCCTGGTGCCAGGCGAGCCCGTGCTGGCCATCCCCTGGGACAGGGGTTCTCAACTGGGCTGCGTGCACCCCACGAGGGTCCGTGGGCCATGTGTGCAGGCAATGTTATTTGGTGTCACCGGGAGGGTGATGCTGGTACCTGGTGGGTGCAGGCCAGGGATGCTGTCAACAGCCAACGAGGCGCAGGACGGCCCCAGAGAAGCATCCAGCCCCCAATGTCAAAGCTGCTGAGTGGAGAAGCCCCGTTCTTGGCCAAACTTCCCATTTCAAGGGCGCTCTGAGGTGAGGCTGTTCATGGTTGTTTCGGGTGGAGGTGATTGTGCTGCCCTGCTCCTTGTGGGGCACAGGTGTGCGGTTCTGCATGACTCCTCAGTGGCCGAGTGTGGTCTGTGGGAATCGCCCCCTTAACCTGTACAGACGAGGTGGCAAGTCCCAGAGCAGGACTCAAGCTCCACCCAGAACAGAATCATATGTCATGCTTCCGCCTGCTCAGAGCCCCCCACACCTCCCTGCTTATTCTGCTTGGACTCTGCTGTCCACTCACCCTCCAGAGTGATCCCCTTAAAGGGAAACCCAACTCCACCGCTTATTGCTGGAAACCTTCCAGCAGCTTCTGTGCTAGTTTGAGAAAATTCCAAAACCCTCCCTGGGCCTCCCAGGCCCTGCATTATCTTGCCTCATCATCTCTTTGACCCCACTTGGCCTCCTTGTGCTCTATGAGCACTCCCAGTGCACACCTACCCCAGGGCCTTTGTGTGGCAGTTCCCTCTTCTGCAAGAACCCCTAGCTATTTTCAGGACCCACAGCCTTGACCTCTGCAGCTCTGTCATCGGCAAGACCTCCAATGATTGTTCCATCTACAATAGCCCTCTTATTCCTTTATTCTCTGTCCCACATCCTACTTTTTTTTTCTTCGAAGCGTTTTGTCACCACGTGGCGTATTTATCTACCCATTTATTCTTGTGTTTGCTTACTGTCTGATTCCCTCACTGGCACGTAAATTCAGAGGAGGCCAGGCCTCAGTCGGTCATGGCTCTTGCTGCATCCTCAGCTCTGAGAACAGGGTAGGTGGAGACCAGGACCAAGGTCTCCTGTGGATACGGGGTGAAGGGAGATGCTGAGACTAGAGCACTTGCCCTGACCCCTGCCGGCTTCGTTCTTCCCCAGGGATGGCCTGGCCAGGTGATGGTTCTTCATACACTTGCTCAGGAGAAAGAAGGAAACTCACTGTAGAGCTTTAAATGGTGTCCCCAAAAAAGATGTGTCCACATCCACATCCCCAGAACCTGTGGATGTGTTCATTTGGAAATAAGGTCTTTGCAGATGTGATTAAGCTAAGGATTTTGAGATAAGATCACTTTGGATTACCTGGCCAGGCCCTAAATCCAATGACCAGTTTCTTATAAGAGACACAGAGGAGAGTCCACGTGAGGAGGGAGGCAGAGACCGGAAGACATGGCCACAACCAGGGGATGCCTGAGCCCCCAAGAGCTGGAGGAGGCAAGAAGGATCCTCCCCTGGATCCTCTGGAGGGAGTGTAGTGACCTTGGTGATACCTTGTTTGTGGACTTCTGGTCTCCAGACCAGGGAGGGAATGAATTCCTGTTGTTTGAAAGCACTCAGGTGGTGGCCCGGGACGCTCACATCTCACTGATTTCGAGGTCCAGAAGTCTGACCGTCTCCTTGAATCGCCCTGTGACTCGTGAGTTGCAGAAGCGAGGTAGAATGTTGGCTCATCGTCTGGTATCTGCAAGAAATGAGGGAGTTGCTGAGAAATCAGCCAGCGTCACATTCCTACAGTTGAGGGCAGAGAGAGTTGAAGGGTTGAGGTGGGGAACACATTTCCTTGTAATCAAATCCAGAAGCCACCTCATAAACCTTATTCCGAGAGACCCTCCGGGTCCTGAGTGTGGGCAGCGAAACGTGGATTTGATTCCTGCAAGCAGGCAGATTCCTGGGATCTGCCCCTCCGGCGATTCTGGCCAAGGAGTGTGGGAGCAGGTTCCAAGAGTGTCACTCGAGCCGCTTCGGTCAGTCCCAGGGACAGAGCAAGCCGCTGCCCGCTGTCATCCCCACGAGCCCTCGGCTCTGGGGCAGCCTGTGGGTGCTGACCACATCAGGGCTCCGCCGGAAGCCTTGTCTGGGAGGCTTCCACGTGGAGGCCGAGAAGGGCTGGGAGCTGGTCCTCACGCACCCACTGGAGGAAGATGGGAAAGGGATTCAGCTCGGATTGTGCAAAGCAGAGTGTGCCAGCCCACGAAACTCGGGATCTGGAACTGCTGCGTGGGTGTGGCGGGATGGATACCACAGCCAGCACCCCCTGAGTTGAGTCCACGACCCATGCCTGATGGCCTGGGGGCTGGGGCTGGGCCATGTCGGGTGCCCTCTCTGAGCCTCAGTTTATGGGGGAGGGCACAGTATTGCTGTGCCAGTCAGGAAGGTCATAGCAGAGGGAACAAGAGCCCCGCGTCCAACTGTCTTGAATGGGCCTCTGCCACCCTGGCTCTGGGCGGCTCTGCGGATGGCACCTGAGCCTCACTAACTCACTGGTGAGAAGGAGGCCAAAGAAGGACGTGCCAATAGGGTTGTCGGGAGGCTTGGTGAGAAAATGTAGAGAGTCTTTCTCATCACAGGAGCCTTGTGGAAAGGAAGGTGTGTTTGAGGTCCACGTTGCAGGAAGGACAAGTTGGTCTCCAAGACAGTCGTTCCTCTTTCTGCTGTGGGACTTTGCCTGATTTACTCACCCTCTCTAGGCTTCCATTCTCCTTTGTCTGAAACATGGTGATGAGAGGACCCACCCTTGGTCTGGTTGCAAGGATGAAACGACAATTCCAGCTGGCCTGGTGCCTGGCACACACGGGTGGCCCAGACCTGCACGTGGATACCCGTCGGGGCTTCTGTACATGTGGTGTGGCCGCACACGGCTGGGCTCCTGGGCAGGCAGCGGAGGAGACCCCATCATCCCACACTTCCCCCCTTACACTTTGCCCTCCACGAAGGGCCAGAATACCTTGGGGGCCCTTCCATTCCAGGGAGGGAGATAGTGGAGCGGTAAGCAGATGCGTAGCTAAAATAATTTCAGATAGTGTTGACGCAGAGATGATGACAGCTGTCTCTCACTCGGCAAGGACAGGAGAAGTGCTGCCCCCCCCGCCTCATCTAGCACCCCTCCCCAAGAGTCTTAGCAACCAGACAGTGTTACCATCCACCATTTCACTTATGGGGACACCGAGGCACAGAGAGGCTAAGTAACCTACCCATGGGCGCTTGGCAGAGGCAGGATTTGAACTATGGCTCCAGAGTCCTGTTGTGGTGTGTGCGCGTGTGTGTGCGCACATGCCTGTGTGTGCACAGCTATACGTGTGCGTGTGCGTGCATG
>NW_023270469.1:2421605-2429778 GCF_011800145.1 Mirounga leonina
CCTCCCTCTTCCCAGCCACATCCCCTCCAGGTGCTCTGTCAGCAGTGTCCCCAGAGCCCCATCTTGGGCCTCCCCCCCGGCATCCCCGGGCCCCTCAAGGCTGCGCCAGCCTCCCTAGGGGGGATGTGGGGCTGGGCAGGAGCCGTCTCCCTGCCAGGTTTCCTGGCCTCCGCGGCCCCTGTCTGTCAGGACCAGATCTCCCGGCTGCTGGACGGCCACACAAGGGACTGATGTGTTTCACATCATCCCCCTTCTCAGAGGGAATAGCTGTCTCCGAATGCTGAATATGAGACGCGTTTTTCAAATTCTTTGACAGAATGCTTTTTACAGGGCTGAGGGGCTGATAAATCTTTCCTGTGTCCCGCCCGCTGGGCCTCCCTGAAGTCTTGATGGGAGCAAGCAGGCAAGGGGCTCTTGTGTCTCCTGGACACTGCAGGGGGCTAAGAGGTGGGCTGGCTCAGGAGAGTTGGCTTCTTGGAACTGACGCCAGGATGGGGGGGCAGAGCAGGCCCGGTGGTCCTGTCCCTGGGGGCCCCGGTCCAGCTGGGGACATGGACTGTCATGTTCCAGAGACCCGCGATGCCATGTGAGCTCCTTCTGGGGGGCCGGCCGGCACGGGACGGCACAGGCCTCGGTGGGGCCGGAGAACACCTTCGTGATGATGGATGCTAACGCAGAAGAGTCTGGGCCCCACCTCCACCCTGCGTGTCTCCACATTACCCGTGCCTGGCACACACACCCTCGGTTGGTGGAGTCATTGTGCTGGAAACTTCCGACGGGGTGCTCTGCCCTGTGTATCGTGCGCAGTAATAGAAGGTTACGGAGCACTTGTCCCCCAGAACGCTGCCCTCACACCGCCGGGCTGAACATGTGTGCTCTTTCTGGGTGTTCAGTGTGAGCTCCATAGAGCCGAGTTTTCTCATCCATGTTCCCCCATTCTGCTTTGCTTTTCACAACGAGCTACGGCGTGCCAAGTGTTTAGAGATGCGTCTGTCTCTCCTGGGCAAGGCGCTGCTGCCTGTCACAGCGGAGGGAAAGCCCGTTCTCACCGCCTGTCCAGGCCTGTCTTCTTATCAGAGCAGTGGGCCAACAGATGAGCATGCTCGGACGCAGGGTCTCCTGCCAAACAGACAGATGCTCTCATCTCCGTGGTGTCCCGCAGTGGACGAGCCTGGGAGACCTTCCCAGGTCACTCGTGGTGGGACCGTGGCCCGGGCAGAGGCAGGCTGATGTCCGCCGTCAGTGCACAGGAGGGAGGAAGCCCAGTCTGGGCTGGGCCTCGCCCCCCAGAGCCCAGAGCTTCCCCAGGGGGCACATTCACACCTGGCTACCCATCCTCCCAAGGAGGGGCGGGCCCAGGGGCAAGTGGGCGGTGGCTTGGGCTGCGATAATTACAGTAGCCTGAGCCGCTGCGTTCTAGGGGTTTCCATCCCGTGCCAACTGCAGTGGGTTCTGATGGCTCACCACACTCTCGGGCGTGTGTCATGCCGGTTTTCCAGGTGAGGAGACAGGCTCGCAGAAGTTGACTTGCCCGAGGGATCCAGTTGGATCAGGGAGGGACCAAGTCAAACCCAGACTCGGCTGATCTTTCCTCTGAGTTCAGGCCTGGTGCTCACTTCCTTGGCACCGTGGACGTTCCCGGGTGCGTGTCCCAGCTTC
Source organism: Mirounga leonina (assembly GCF_011800145.1). Taxonomy (NCBI): domain Eukaryota; kingdom Metazoa; phylum Chordata; class Mammalia; order Carnivora; family Phocidae; genus Mirounga; species Mirounga leonina. The sequence goes on from NW_023270469.1 coordinate 2,423,265, forward strand.
ACCGACGGTGTCTGTGACCTGATGCACACTCTCCTGTAGGACTCAACGCCACCTGCTGGGTTTGCTGTTCACTAATTCATTCATTCAGCGAATACTGGCTTGTCATCTGCTAAGGGCCGCATCTGGACACAGCTGTGAACCCAAGTCCTGCTTTCTGGGGGCTGCGTTTTGGGGGGAGGCGCGTAGACATTCTGAAGCACATAAACCAATACACATATAATGTGTTGGGGGTGGTCAGTGCCACGAATACTGTCCGGGGAAGGGGGTTGAGAAAAACGGGGATGCTCTTTCGGGGGGGCAGGCCTCTTTGACAAGACGGAGTCGGAGCAGAAATGTCAGGAAGACGGCGGGCATGGCAGAAGGAAGCGCAAAGCCAAGGCCCTGGGGGGAGCATGTGGGGGGAGCTCGTGGACAGCAAGGCTGCCAGCTAACGTGGCCGGAGTGGGGGTGTGAGGGGAGGGTGGTCCTAGTGAGGTCCGAGGGCAGGCGTGTGGAAAGGGTGGACCAGCTGGTTTTGTAAGGGCTCTGGTCTTATTCTGAGAGAGATGGAAGCCGCTGGGTCACGCAGGATGTCCCTGTGTGGCCACCCTCAGTCTGGGCGGGCGGGTGATGGAGCCACGGTACACAGCGATGCTCCCTGTCTTCTGAGGCTGGGCCGCCAAGGCTGCGCAGCTGTGTGTGCTTGTTTGTAGGCACATCCAGCTACCCTGCGGCCGCCACACTGTCAGGAAGCTCAGCTCGGGCTTGGACACCTCAGTCACCTGTCCCAGCTCACTGCCTGTTTCCCGTCATCCCAGGCCAGTTGCTAGATGTGTGATGCAAGAAGCTTCTAGACGATTCAAGTTCTTGGGCACTTGCACTCTCCCTACCTCATTGCTCCTGCTATGCTCTAGACAGATCCCCAGCCTGCAGGACCTCGAGCGTAACGGAACAGTCGTGTCGTGGCCAGGCTGTTGGGGTGGCGTGAGACTCTGCTTAAATGGGCAGAGCACTCTGTTTAGGGTAGATAAGTCCTGGGCTGCGATGCTTTGTGTGTTCCCTTGTCTTTGTGAGTTTTAGCAACAATTAGAGGCCACTCTTCCAGCACATTCTGAGACTCCAGCACTCACTTGGGGCCAGGAGCCTGCTGAGCTGAGCATTTCTGGCCCATTATCTTCTTCCCCTCACAGCCTGCTCTGGGAAGTAGGCGTCATTGCCCCGATTCCCATGGAGAGAGAAAATGAGGCATGCAGACAGGCCACTGGCTAATTTCCAGACACACAGGCTTCGCTCTTGAACTGCAGCCTCCTCGGCTACTCTACTTTTGGTCCCCTCCCTGTAGCCGGCCATATTTCCACCATGTGCCTCCTCTTTCGAGTTTGTTATAGGCTGAGAAGCAGTCAACCAAACTGTAGGGACTACTGGATTTTCCATTTGGAAATGGTCCGTCTTGTCGCCTTGTTGTGCAGAAGGGGAAATTGAGGCTCAGAGACATGCAGTGACCTCCCGAGGGAAGTGTGGGCACAGGCAGGACTGTATGTGCCCCCTTTGGGTTGCAGGCCCACGGCCGTTGCTGCCCCACCCACTCTGCCTCTGAGACCCTCAAGGGCTGTGGACGTGCCGAAGCTACGAGTCCACGGCCTGGAGTGAGGCGCTCTGCTGTGGTCCACACGCGAGGGACTCCGAGGTCTGTACTTTCATCCTTTAAGCTTTTCAACCCCGTTCCTTGAATGAGTGAGTTTTTGACACAGTTCCCAGCAAGGACGATGATAATGAAGGTGGGATGAGGGAAGCTGAGGGGAACTCCACGTCCAGGCGTCAGGAATTGTCGTGGGGGTGTGGAGGGCTCCTTCCACAGACCGGGGCCCAGGTCTGGGGTCTAACTGTTCCCTGTTGCAGGAGACCACCTGGACCCCTGGCTCCCTCGACCCACCCACCCAGGCTCCGCATGTCCTCCCCCCCGAAGCTTGCCACATACTTCCAGATTGTTCAGTGGAAGGACAAACATTGAGCCATGAGAACAAAATCCAGTATTCTAATCTGCACTGAGCTTAATTATGCCGAGAGCTCAGTCAATGCTGTTCTGGCTTCTGGGCCTGACAGCGAGGACCCTCTCGCGCCCCTTCCTCCTGCATGATTGTGTCGTGTCTAGAGAAGGCAGAGTTGACAAACCTGCTAGGCATCCTGGGGGCCGCACGCTGTGCTCTTGGACAACTTGCTCGGCATCTCTGAGTCTCCTCTCTGGAGGGGAGTTCTAATCATCCCTCACCCTCGGGGTGGTGGGAGGAACCAAGCCATTACATGTCTGAAAATTCCTGACGCCCGCTGGGCTCACAGCTTCTTTCCCTTCCTTCTTTTCCTTCTTGGAAGCTTTTATGATTCAAGTAGCAAAGTGAGCTGTCGAGACAGCTGCTGTCGCCGAGCCTCTGAACCAGGAGCGAGTGCGGCTTCGGTTCCCCCTCTGGGGTGGGCATGGTGATCCCTCGTGCCCGATGCTGTTGGGTGAGCAGGGAAGATGAAGCAGGTGACGTGAGGAACCTGCCCCGGCTCCGAGGACTGGGACTCCCTCCCCGTCACAGGCACCCCTCCCTTGGCCGCGGGGGGCGGTCCGGGGCAGGACCGCACACAGAGGGAAGCCTCCTGCACGCAGCTCAGCGTCACAGACCATGCGCCAACTCCAAGCCCCAGGCAGACTGGAGTCTGGGCGTGGGGACATCTGTCACCACAGGGGGGCATTTCTCCTGCCCCTAAACACTGGAATTATGAATGGCTCCACTGTGCTTTGCCGACACTGAAAACAGCCCTCCACATGTCGCCCGTCAGTAACGGTGTGTTTTTAGCAGCCCCCCACACTGGGGAGGCCAGAAACCTGCACTTGAAAGCACAGGCGTGGCCTCACCGCTGCCTGCAGGGGGTACTCCGAGGGCCTGGATCTGGGGGCGGGTCAGAGGGGAGGTGAGGGTGAGCTGGAGGTCAGAGGACAGGTCGCATTTGTTTCTCAGGGTGGGACGTTGGAGTCCAATCTCTGGGTGGCCTCCACTTAGGAGCTAGAGGCCCTGCAGCCTCTGTCCCCATCCACCCACTGCCCCCCTGGGGCCAGTCTGGGCCTGCGGAGTCCGTGGGGTGGGCTGCTGGACACGGGGCTGTTGGCTGACGAGGTGCAGGGCTGTCCACGAGGTACCTTGCCCCTCGCCACGTGCCGGGCTGACCTGGCGGGCCTCCTCTGCCGCTCCTGGCTGCAGGCTCCGCATTGCCCTGGCTGCACAGGGCGGGTAAGGGCTGCTCCTCCCTCTGTGGAGGACAGGGGAGGGCCTGGACTGGCACAAGGACACAGACCGAGACGCCACCCCATGCACACGCCAGGGAAGTGGCCGCAGAGTTCACACGCACGCCTCCTGAACACCTTTCTGCCCCTGGCCTCAGGCGCTTGAATGAAGGACACTTAGAGGGATTCATCAGTGTTACACTTGTGAAAGCAAAGCAACTCTTGTTTCTATAAACAAGTGACAGATGCTCGTCAACATTTCTCCGTTTTGATAATATAGAACAGCCTAAAGGAAAAAAAAATGAATCGATCCTACCAATCGGAAAAAAGTACCCTTCAACAGTTTAGCTATATATTATTCCGGACCTTTCTGTATTTCTGATCATTATTGATTTTGTTATTTTTATGCATGTGTTTTTAAAACCAAAAAATAGGCTCCAACCGGAATCCTAGCCAGCGCTCTCCTTTCCCGGTCTTGCTCCTGCTGTCCGGGCTCACTCCTCCCCTCCCAACCGTCCCCCCTTGGAGTTTAGGCCTCAAGTCCCCAAGTGAGCCGCCGCCCAGAGGATTCTGGGAGAGAGAGGCGGGCCGTGGGGGAGGGGCAGTAGCAGGACAATGGGGCCTTGTTTCCTATGTGGGCAAACTCCGCTGGACCCCACTGGTGAGCGCACAGGCTCGTTGCAGAGTCAGCAATCTGCCCGGAGCGAGTGAGGGCTAATTAAGAGGGGCTCGCTCCAGCCTGAGCTCTGGCTGCACATCAGAGGGCCCACGGTGCTGACTGTTTTGGTCAGGAAGCCGGGGACATTGTCATCGGGGAGGACAGACCAGGGCACCAGAGGTGCCGGCTGCCGGCCTCCCCCCCAACGCCTGCCCTTTATCAGTTTCCTCCTCCCTCTGGCTGCAAACAAAAGGCCGCCGGTACCTGGGGCCAGTGGGGGGGGGGGGACGCTATGACACAGGATGTTCCCAGCATTTTGGATATTTCCTCCGCCGTCTGACTGATACGTCCTAGAGAAAGCGCTGGGATTCTCCAGGGAGCGCGGGGCTGTAAAAACTCCAAAACATAGTAATAACAAAGCCATAAATCTGGGCCTGCCAGAGCAGCCCTTGCTGAGGGCGTCCAGCTCGGGCCTCACCGTGCAGCCGTGCAAGGCCGGGAGTGCGAACGTGGTCAGAATCCCAAGCGCTGGAAGGTGGCATAGAAGAATGTTTTCCACAGGCTGAGGTCAGGGCTGGCTTTTGTCAGGTGCACGAGCACATACAGATCACGCCCTCCTGCGAGGCTGTGGATGGGAGTTAGCAGGCGGGGGATTGGGAGCTGGCAGTAGCGGCGTATGGACGTGAGAGCTCCAGATTTGGCGCAAGAAGAGTGCGGTTTGAGTGTCTGTTCTCTCAGTTGAGCCCGTTGCTTAACTCACCGAGCTGACTTTCTTCCTCTGTAAAATGTGGCAGAGGAGAGCACCTGCTCGCCAAGTTCTGTTGCGAGGGTGCAATGAGCTACCTAACACCTGGGAGGCACGCAGTGTGATGCCAAGGAGATAGTTTGTGCTCACCAAGTTCCACATTCTCTGCCACCCATTCTTCTGAGCACTGTGTCCCTTCTGCAAACAGGAGCTACCCTGGGTATTTCACACGGAGGGATGTCATACAGGGATATGGCTTGTAGGTGACAAGCATGGGAAAAATCAAGTAGGGGGTGTGGGGAACCACGAGGATTAGCAAGAGCAGAGAATCAGCAGCCCTGCTGGGGCTGGAGGGACATGGAATGCGGGAGACAGGGCCACCTGGTAGGGGCTGGTACCTTGGTGGTCCTGTGTGGTGGGAGCAGGGACCATGGAGGGACCATGGAGTCATGAAGGAGATGCATGGAGAGAGAGGGAAAGAGAGATGCCCTGGGTTTTCCCCTCCTCCCACCCTGCACTTGTCCACCAATGCCTTCCGTCGGCTGAGCCTGCTGGGAAGTCAGAGAGCAGGGAGCTGGGAAATGTACCTCCCGGACATACAGAGCAGTGAGAAGTGGGCGGGGCCAGTCCCACACCAGCACAGACCAAAGATTATGGTGGCCAGTGACGGGGGTTCTGGGGAGAGATTTCCTGGCCTTGAATGCTAGCTTCCTACTTACTAGCTGAGTGACTTTGGGTGAATTACGTAACATCTCTTGTCTTGCTTTCCTCATCCACCCACAGGGGATATTGAAAATTTCAACTTATTGGGTTGTTATAGAGAGCAAACCCAATAATGTATATGAAGCCATTAGCCAAAGGCTTGGTCCAGAGCACACCCTCAACAAACGTCACCCATCATGTATTTTAGAAAACTGGATTCAAGCAGAGATCAGATCAAGACCTGAATGCTCCAGCAAACATTGTCCAACACTGTGCATGGCACTTGGCATATCTGGGCTTGGATTCCTTTTCAAAGAAACAGGTATAAAACCATTTTCTTGGGAAGGCATCACTCATAAAACCTTGCCACATTCTCTGCCAAGAATGACATAAGTTCCATGCTGAAGGTGGCTTTTGGAGGGAAGGAAACAGGTTGAGGGCATCTCCTCCGTCAGAAACATTCTTCAGGGATGAGAAAACCACTAGCTGCTGGCGCAATGGAGACATTCAGCAATGACCACCAGTCATCGGAAATGTGGGCCCATCCCTGCTTCTCATTTCTCCCCTTAGGATCTAAACGTTCCTAACACCCTGGCACGGCCTGTCGGTTGGCGTGGGTTCTGATCCTGGTTGAGTACACATTGAGCTCACAAGTGAGAAGAAAATATTCCATTTCTGGACAGGAGCCTCTGAAGTGACTTCTTCACTTCCTGGTGCAGGTCTTAAAGGAGGCCGCGGAATGAGTGATTCTTACCCCACCCTGGCTCAGCTGGGCAGTTGGGGATCTCCATTATAGGGATGGGGAGAGGGTGGTGATGCTGAAATCCACCCAGCCACCTGCCCCAGATTGCATGGCAGGACCCTGAGTATTGGAGCACATGGGGTACTGGCCCATCCCTGGGCCTCCTGCCTTTGTCATGCTATGGTTGAAGTGAGTTAGCTAGATTGAACAGGCTAGTAAAGCTGGGAGGTCAGATTTCAGATGTGCTTTGGATTGCTTCACAACTAGCTCTAAACCAAGGATGCAGTGGCTGCCATGAGAATAAGTCTTTGCCTCAGCAAAGCATCTACAGAGGAAACAATGATGGTGATGGCAGTGATAGTGATGATGATGGTGATGATGATGAGGATGGTGTTGATGGTGTTGGTGGTGATGATGAGGATG
>NW_023270469.1:2429788-2442579 GCF_011800145.1 Mirounga leonina
GGATGGTGATGGTGGTGATGATGGTGGTGTTGGTGGTGATGATGGTGGTAATGATGGTGATGATGGTGGTGATGATGGTGATGGTGGTAATGATGGTGATGATGGTGGTGATAGTAAGATGGTGATGATAATGGTGATGTTGATAGTTATCATTTCTCGAGTGTTTCTCATCACTCAGGCACAGTGCCAAGTGCCCTATATAGTCTATTTAATCCCTCTGAGAACCCAGTAAGCCAAATGAGATCCTGGAAAATCATCCCCATTTTACAGATGAGGAAATTAAGTCTCGGAGGAATGAGGTAACCTGCCTGGGTGACACTACCAGTAGTTGGCCAGGTAGTTACTGTGGGTCTGTCTGATGCCAAAACCTACATGCTCCATAGTACCTGCTGGCCTCATGCCAGGCTCAGTACTAGACCCCGGGGGATGTTGTGATTGCTGAGGTGCAGGGAAATGAGTCCCCAGTACAGTGAAATGGGACGTGCTAAAGTCCTTTCAAAGCCACTGGGGCTGCCATATACTGAGGACCAACTCCACCCACGAGTGGAGAGCATAGACCTCCATCTTGGGAGAATGTGGGAAGGTCAGGGCTGCGTGTGGAAAGGTGGGGGCACCTCTGCCCCCACATCTCCCCATACGTTGTCAGTGAGTGGCCAGATAATGAGTTGAGGCTGGGGCTGGCAGGGAAAGGGGAGGAAAGGACACACCAGCATGGGTGTGTGTTGGGACCTGCATTTGTGGTATTAAAGTGGGGAGAGAGACAGAGTGCTGACTCTCTGGCCAGCTCATGGGGTGGTGCACACAGACATGCATAACAGGGCCTTTAGGACTCAGGATTCCAGAAACTTTAGTCCTGAGTCCCAGGACCTTGGACGAGAGACTTCAGCTCTCCCAGCCTTGTTTCCTCATCTGTCCCCAGGGCCTGACTGACGAGGGCCCTGCCCCTAGGTACTAGCTCAGGAGAAAGGCTCTGAGAAGCCAGGCCCAGGTGTCAGGGCTGGGCTGACAACTCCAGACCTTGGAGGGCTGGCTCAAGGCTTGGGGACAAGGCTGAGTGACTTTCCTTGTCCTTGAGTTCTTGTGCTCGGTCACTCGTCCCTGACTCCAGCGTCACCGCCTTATTTGACATGTTTTCCACAGGCATCCTATATTTATCGTGTATCATAATGTCATTTCTGTAAAGTGAGTTGAGTTCTGTTTCAGTCCGGGAATTGCGTGAAGCCCCGTGAGATGGTTGGGGACACACTGGCTCAGAGGCCCATATGGTCTTGAAGAAGCATTTGGCTTCCCAAGAGCTCCTTAGAAGATCGTCATAGTTTCATGACAATAAAGAAAATGGTGGGTGGGAGGTGGCCTCGTTGCCTCCCCCCTCCAGAACCACAGGGAGAGCAGTGGGCACTCAGGGACCACCGGCGGGTGGGAGTCTCCACTCACCATGTCACCAAATCCTTTCAGTGACCCCGCATGTGGAGCCGGTCTTGCTGTCTCCTCTTTGCAGGTGAGCGAGTGCAGCTCAGGAGGATGATTGGCCGGGGTTCCCCTCCTGCTCTGAGTCCTGAGCCCTGGGCACAGGTCCAGGCTGCCGCGCAAGAGATAAGACTCCTGAGCTGCATATTCCAGCTCATCCTGTGCGATAGGAAGGAAGGACTCCAGACATAATTAGAAGTGTTTCGGAGCAAGTGGAAAGTTCTCAGGAAATGTATTATCATTAGAGCTGGCCTCTCGCCTCCCAGGGAGAGTGTGTGTGTGTTTTTTGTGCGTACATTCACCTCTCAACTGCCCAGATGGAACTCCTTCTCATCGAAAATAAAGCAAAAAATCAGGGTTGCTTCCCTGCATGAACTTTCCTTTCTGCCTCGTGTCAGAGAGATCCCAGAGGCCATCAGCCCCAAGGGGAAGGACCTGGGTCCACCTGGTTTAAAGGGCTTTCTGGTCACCCTGTGGACTCAGGAACGCCACCTACCTGCTCTGTGCCTCAGAGCACCTACCTACTCTTGTGCAGATGGCCTGAGAGCAGAGGGGAAGGTATTGTGTGGAGGACCTCCGGGGTCCTGTCCGGGCCCTAAGGTTCTTTTTCTAGCCAAGAAAACCCAGAGAAAACAGTATGACCTGGTGGCTCAAAGCAGAGGCTCCCAAGAAGGCTCTGGGCCCTAAGGGTTTGACCAGGGCCACTGGGCACTGTCGTGGCTCGAGGTAAGGGTGTGGTCCCAGGCAGGCTCAGCCCCCATTACAGGTTCTTCTGCTTCTTGCTTTTCCCCATCAAAGTCCTTCTCTCCATGCTCAGAGGTACATACTTAATGCCTCACGTGCGCTCTTGTCCACCTGGTGATGGTAGGGGTGAGATGCAGACTCCAGGCGTCAGGTCACTAGGATGTGACCACAGCTGGTCTTGGTGACAACTTCCAGTGTGACTGGTGCACCCAACCCATTCTGCAAATGGGGAAACTGAGGCCGTCCTGCAGATACTGCCTCTCATCAAGGCTTCTCCTGGAATGTTGTGTCCTGCATGGGTGGGCCCGGTGTCTGCTGCCATGTGGCCTCCCTCAAGGACACTTTTGCAACATGGGAGGGGAAATCTTAAATAAACTCCAGGAAGAAAAACCCTTTTCTCCCCGCTTTCCCAGAACCCAAGGGCTTCCACGCGTTGGGAACGTGTTGATTTTGAACCTGAGCCCGTCGTGGACCTGGACGTCGATCAAAGAGAGTGTATTGTTTTTCCTGAAAGTGTTGGGACAGATCAGGTCAGCAGAACTCAGGTGCCATGACTCAGCATTTCCCTGTTGCTGGCACCTTCCCTGCCGGCCCAGCGAGGTGCCATCCGGGCCCTTCCCCAGGGAGGCGCCCTGCGTGTTGGTGAAGGTCGTGGGACTTGGAATCAGACAAAAGTGGGCTTAGGTGTGCCGTCCACTGCTGCTCAGGAGGACCATGGGCGAAGTCCTCTGCTGCCCTCATCTAAGCATCTCGTACTTGAGATGGGGAGAGCAATGAGGTCATACTCCCACTTGATGGGGGACATGGTCGAGATGAAGCGCACCCACAGTTCCTAGCAGAAAATTGGCACAGAATAGATGGGTGTAGCAAACCTGTTAGATTCCCCCTCTGCTCTCTAGAGGTTGCCTAACCCTTGGGTGGGCAACTCTCCTGCACCCTCACGGCCTCCCTCCTTAAGCACTGGCTGCTCTTCACCCAGGAGGCTTCTTGGCTCAAAGCTTGGGCCATGCAGGGAGTCGGTGTCCCCAGAGCAGCCCCCCACCCACCAGTGAGAGACGGGAGCAGGTAGCAGACATGCAGGGCTTGTCCTGCAGGAAGAGAATTCCATGTGTCTCCCCATAGCTCCATGAGGCTCCCACCAGGGTCTATCCCGACTACCCAGCAGCGACCTCTCCATTAAAGCCCCCAGGGCTGGCTCCCCTCCCAGTGGTTCCTGAACTCACCTTCCTCCAGATCCTTGTCACCCAAGTCCCCACCTGTGCCTTCGGGGGCCCCAGCAGGAGGCACTCAGTAAATATTAGCTGTTATTCAAATGGGATGGATGCAGAATGAGAATAAGTTACCGGTCCAGTTTGTTCCTAGGGTTCCAGTTCTCTTTATCAGCAGATAAGAGGTCTTATCTGTGCAATGCCAGATGGCCAATTTGGAAACACCCATTTATTTATTATGCAGACTTAAGAGAGCAGCTCCTAGGTGTCCGGTGCCGGATGAGGGCCGGGGGTCTTGGAGACCCACAGGCAGCACAGAGATCTGCAATTTGCCTCAGTGCTGGGGGCTGCCAGGTGTTTGGGGCAGGAGGCGATAGATACCATCTCGCTTGAGTTTTGGCATCAGGCTCTGGAATCTGGGTATCAGTGTTATCTGGATTTTTCCCAGTGTTCAGTAAAGAGAATGAATGCATCACTTCTGTAATATGGAAAAAAATATGTTTTAAAGCCCAAAGAGCAGGGTGACTGGGTTCTGTGTGCAGGCCGGTGGGGTGGGATTGTAGGGGGGAGTTGGACCAGCTCAGGAGAGCGAGCCTCAAGCTCTGGGGTATGGATTCCAGTGAGAGGCAGAGATGCTGACGGACTTGCGTCCCAGGAAAATGGATTCCACATGGAATTCTGCACCTAAATCAAGTGGGCCCACAGAGCCACTAAATACCAGAGGTGGACCCAGGGTAAGGACCACTCAACTAGGAAGAGTCTTCTAACAATTCAGGCAAGAGATTTGGGGGCTTCAGAGCTGAGTGCTTGGCTGCCCTGCTGCCCAGGAGGGAAACCATTTCCCCACAAAGGGAGCATGCGTGCAAGGAGGTGTTGCTTTTGAAAACCTGTTGGTACCTGTGGAGGCCAGACGAGGAGGCTTGTAGCCTCCAGATGGATACGGGCCTTCACTGCAGGTGAATTAAACTTTGCCTGGCGCCGAAACTGACACCCCAGATTTAGATTCGGAAAGAGTGTTAGAACCTGGGGACAACATTTGCATGCGTGCAAGTGGTCATTAGCAATGGTTGGTGGAGAGGCCAGTCCTCTGTTCCCGAGGCTGGCACTGGCCTGTCGAAGCCGGAGGTCTGTCCCTGCTCCCCAGGCTGCCGGGCCTCGCTTCAGTGACACAGATTGTCTTGTGCACGAACGCTCACAGGGTTTCCAAGCCTTCTATTGATTTTCAAACTGCAAACAAAAATGTATTCATTCGCGGGGCTTGGCCATAGCCTTACATTATCCACTTAGAGTCACATTACAAAAATAGCTTTAAACCGTTTTGCTTGAAATATTGGACACATCCACTCACTGACAGGGAGGCTTTGTTTGGTTGTCTAGCTCGGCTTCGGGGCATAACTTTCCAAGCTGAGGGTGTACACACCCGTCACTTTGACACAGCGGGGATGTCGGTGTTTATTTTTGCCTCGAGAAAATGATGGGGGAGCAGGCAGAACAGAGAGAATTTCCAGAAAGGCCCGCACCACACTCTCGCCGCATCTCTGCGGGCACTGACATTTTCCCTGGGCCCTTGAGTTCCTTGGGTTTGAGCGAGCGGTCCCCCACTCCAGCCCTAAAGAATGAGCCCTGGCTGGAAGTGTGGGCTCCTCCTGTCCCTGGCTGCCCCCACCACATCGTCTGGGGAGCTCTTCCAAAATGCCAGTGTCGTGCCCACGTCAGGCCGGCGATCCCGCCGGGCAGCCCCGGTGGGGACGGCCTGCCTTCCCCGTCCTTGCTCTCTGGCGGGAGAACAGCGTCCTCCCAGCAGCTGGGACGCAGCAGAGCACTTTCTCTGGGTGATGGCTTTGCGGGGACCACCTGCACCCAGGGTGCCACCGTCTCCCACCTGGTGACGCACTTTCCTCTATTCAACTAATTAATAATTCATTTTTGTGACCTTCAGTTCACTTCCATTAAAAACCTTGTCACCTTGGAATGATTGTAGGTCTGCATGCAGCTGTGAGAAACAGCCCCGGGGAGTCCATATCCCTGTCTCCCAGTTGGGCCCATGAGAGCAGCCACTCACTGGGGCAGGAACGGGGCAGGAGCAGGGCCCCCGGCAGTGATGCCAGCCACCAGGCCGCCCGACTTCATGAGTCTGACATGCATGCGTGTGCGTGTTTTGTCACACGGGTACATTCCTGTGACCACGAGCATGGTCAGCACGAGAACAGCCCCGTCCCGGGGATCCCTGCTGCCTCCTTCCCGTGGCCACAGCCAAGCTGCCCTCCACCTCTACCATCTTGTCGCATTGGGAACACCGTCTGGGTGGAACCACCGTGCGCAGCCTCTTGAGATGGGCTGGTTTTACTCAGTGTGGTTGAGGGTCACCGGACCATGTACCACGGATCCCCTACCACGCGCGAGGCCCCACGGCTGTTGGCCCACTCCTCATGGAAAGACATCCGGGTTGTTTCCAGCTTCCATCTGTGATCAGTAAAGCTGCCGTGAACGTTCACGGACAAGTTTTTGTGTGGACATAAATTTTCACAGAAATGGAAATTTTCATGAATTTCGGTGAAAATTTTTGTTGACTTCTCGCTCTGTCTCTCATCCCTTACTGCCCGTGTCCCAGGAACTGTCCCCTTCACAATGCAGACCTGACCCTGCCACCACCCTCAGGAACTTCTCCATACTCTTCAGACAAAGTGGGAAGACCCCGCTGTGGCTCCCGAGTCCGGTCTGGGCCATGTCAGCCTCCCCATGTAAACGTGTGCTGCTTGGAGCCCAGACTCCGACGCCCGTTGGCTGGGTGCAAGTCCGCCCCGTGCTCCCTGGCCAAGGGACTTCGGGCACATTAATAGTTCTCTCCGTGCTTGACCATCCTCCCTGGGAAGTGGGAACAACTGGGTGGCACGGTGTCCCTTGTACAGTGCTCAGCTCTGTGCCCGGCACATGGCCAACATCACCACTTGGCCCCCACTCTCTCTGAGCGGGCACCACACAGGCTGTCCTCTGCCCCTCACCCTCATGCTCCCTCCGAGCTTGCAACTTTGGCACACACCATCTGCTCTTTGTGGGGTGCTCTTCTTTCCTCTCTTTCCCTGGCTAATGTCACTTCCTCCAGGAAGCATTCCCTGACTCACTGGCCAGGTCAGGGGTCCCTGATATTCATCATAGCACCTGCTTTGTCCTCAGGTCACTTCCCACAATTGTTGACTCTCTGTGTGTCTTTCTAAAATGTAACTTGTACAAGGGTAGGAATCGGAACTTCGTTGCCCACTGAGTTTTCCCACCAGCATGTAATAGGTGCTCAGTTAAAACCTGTTCACGAAGGACCGAATGGATGCATCTCACAATTGGCAAAGCCAGTCGCACCCTCAGGACACTGCCTCTCTGCCACTTGCCCTTCACCCTGCCTTAGGGCAGGGCTGCACCGTCCACACCCAGAGGCCAGGCAGCCGCCATCTGGTGAGAACCAGCTCGGACTCTTAGCACCTCGCCAGCATCGTGACCCCGGCTGTGCCTCTGGGCTGGCCTGCCTCCTGGCCATGGTTCTGGGTTCCCTGCTCAGCGTGGACTTTGCCTATTCACGCCCTCGAGACTCTGCTCTCTCCTTCGGTACCTGCATCTCTGTCTGTGTAGACCAGCCTCTTCCTTTCCCTCTTTCTGTTTGGTTAACATGAAATTCACATGATTAACCATTCTGAAGCGAACAATTCTGTGGCATTGAGTGTGGGGAGTATGTTGTGTGACCACCCCCTCTGCATTAGTCCAAGCCTTTTAGCGTCCCCCGACACCCTCCCCCAGCCCCTGGAAACCTCCTACCTGCTCTCCGTCTCTGTGGATTTACCTGCTCTGGACAGTCCATATCCATGGAGTCATGCAGGATGTGATCTCTGGCATCGGGCTTCTGTCACTCAGCGTGATGTTGTCAAGATGCATCCACATTGTAGCGTGCGTGAGAACCTCATTCCTTCCTGTGGCCACATAAGATTCCATCCCGTGGATGGACCATGTCTGCGTTTATCTGTTCATCCGCTGATGGACATTTGGGTGGTTTCCCCCGTTATGGCTGTTGTGAATAGTGCAGCTGTGAACATGTGTTTGTGGGTCTTTGAACACCTGCTCTCCGTTCTCTTGAGCATACACCTAGGAATGGGATTGCTGGGCCATGTGCTAATTCCGTGTTTAAGTTTTTGAGGGACCATCCACGGGCAGCCACATGTTACATCCCCCCTCCGTTGGTTTAAATTTCTCTCCTGGGCTCATTCAAACCTGCCTGCCCCAGATATCACCCAAACGCTGACCCTGGGACTCTCTGGCTCTCCTCTGTGCAGTGGCCACTTCACCCCCTGCTTCCCACCCCTCACTTCACTTCCTCACTGATGCTCAGACCATGAGTGGAACCAGAGGGACAGGCTGCCTTGGCTGGCACCGATGCCCCTGGGAGGTCGCCCGGCCGTTCTGAGCCTCGGTCCCCATCTACAAGTGGGGATGATGACAGTGTTGCCCCAACATGGAATCGTTGTGGGGATTACATGAGTTATTATGTGGCAGGTGCTGGTACCCGTGAGTGCTTGTCAAGGCTCCGTGACCATTAGCTTTTATTATTTAGTGAAAATCCATGGTGGGCGCAGAAGATGTGCCGGGCGTGGCCCTTGTCCCTGGGCCTTGTAATCTAGTTGGATCGAAGAGACTCAACCATGAGGTTGAAGGGCCTTGGAAGGGATCCAGTTTTCACTTACTGGTCCTGAAAATGACACAACCAACAAGAACACACAGGAGATGGAGGGATGCTGGGTCTTACGTACAGACTAAAAGTGAGCTACTGCAGAAGCACTTACAGCTCGCGAGTTTCTGACCATGTGGAGAACTGGCACTAAGGTAGGACTTGACCATGTGCCTGAACCAATTTTTTCCTCCCAACAACCCTATAAAACAAAAACAACAGCAACAACAAAATAGCTGTTATTATCCCATTTGGCTGACAGGTAAACTGAGGCTCCCAGAGGGAAGGATGTAGACGAGTGGTGGCTGCAGGAGTCGAACCCGGGGTCCCCTTGCTCCACAAACCCCTCTCTTCATACTCTGTGTTTTTTCTTACTGACTTTTCATCCCCAAGACAACCTCGCACGCTGCCATGCTCCACGGGGAACCCCTCTTCCTGCAGACGGCCACAGCCGTGCATCTCCTGGGTCCCCTCAGCACACCCGGGCCGCCAGAAACACTCCAGCCCCCAGACAGTATTTGCTTTTGCCTCCTGCGAGTACTTCATTTGCTTTGGATGGAAAAACAAGCCTTTCTGTTGTTGTGAACATTTCAAAGGGACCCGCCGGGCCACAAGATATCCGCTGGAGCACCGTACCAGGAACGGCACGTTGTTTCAGATGCATTGATTTTTATCAGCTTTTGACCCCCATTATTTATGAAAAATATCTGGCTCCCAAATATGCTTGCTTTGAAGGCACCAGTGATAAGGGACCAAACGTGTCCAACCGGTGACCACGATCTTGCCTGCCCACACCCAGGGCAGGGAGGCTTCTCCCGGAACCCGGACCTGTGTCGGGAATTTGGCGAAATCAGAGCCTCCCCCATCCGCACAGCATCCATCCAGATGGAGCCGGGGTTGTGGAGGCCACTGTGGAGTCTGTGATGCCCGTGGGTGCTTTCAGAAAGGGCCAGAGGTCAGTGTCAGGGGAGGTGTGCCATGAAATAGAAATGAGCTCAGTCTGGGTCCTTCTGAACTGGGAGTCTGTCTTCGGCACCTGGGAGACTCTTAGTGAGAAAATGGCCAGACGTCCATGACCCAGGGGAAGGATAGCCTCCTGCACTCACAAGGGAGCCATCGGGAGTCCGTGGAAGTGGAGGGTGCCTGCCACTCCAGTGTCCTCAGGCAGGAGACCCTCTCTGGGCCTCATCATCTAGACAGTGAGCCACGGGACAGCAGCTCTGTCCACTTCCTAACTCTGTGTACGCTCATTCCCAGACAAAGCAACTTCTGGAATGTTCTTGGGCAGTACGCCTGCCTCCCTGACCCCTCTCTGATAAGCGCCCAAGGATGTCTGCTGCACAATACCCTCACCTCCAAGCTAGCTTAGGAGACCGTAATGAGAGCACAGCGCCGCTTTTGGAGCAAAATCCACAAAACATGAAAAAATGTGTGTCCACACAGCAGAATATGATTCAGCCATGAAAGGGGACGAAGCTCTGACACAGGCCACGGCGTGGGTGAACCTGGAGGACATCACACCAAGTGGAGGAAGCCAGACGCCAAAGGCCACGTGTCAGATGATTCCTGGGCAAGAAGTGGATTCGTGGTTGCCGGGGCTGTGGGAGGTGGGGGACTGGGCGGATGGTGGCCGAGGGGTGTTGGGTTTCTCCTGGGGGCGATGAAAACGTCCTCAGATGCACCGTGGTGACAGTTGCACATGTCAGTGCCGACAGCGCGCTAAGCCCCCCCGACCCGCGCACTTTAAAGGGGCGAACCGTCTGCCGTGTGCGAGACCGCTCATACGACTGTTAAAGACACGGGGGTTCGTGGGGCTTCCCGAGAGGCTGGTTGTCGGCAGCCCTCCCCAAGCTCATAGGTCTGTGCCCCCGAGTGTGAGTGTGTGGTGGGACCACGCCGGGCCTGCTGTCCTGGGCACACCCTTTGGGAGGCCTGGGGAGGTGACCTGGTCGGTGGCTTCTCCTGTCAGAGCCTTTCGTCTTCAGAGGCCCTGTGGTACACGCGGAGCTGTGGTCACACGTTTGTTGACTTGCCGCCGTGGTGGCCGGGTGGCCGGGTGGCCTTGTGGCCGGCGAGCGGGGCCGGCCTAGCGCGGAGCCCACAGCCCCCTCCCTGGGTTTCAGCGGCTCTGAGAACTCTGCCGTTTCCTGTCTTTGCTCACAGACCCCACAGAAACCGCCCACTTCCTTATTCCCCTTACTCGAAGCAGTCTCCGATAACCTGTGACCCAGCACAAATCAGTCTGCGATGGCCATCGGAACTCCCCGAAGTCCCTAAATTGTAACTCAGACTTCCCCGCACCCCTGAGCACAGGCCGTGCTGAGCTTTCTCTGCCTTTCCCAGTGTATGGGGGCTGGGGGGGCACCTTGGGCTGGAAGCAGCCACCTTCTCGTCTGTCCCTTCCCTGGAGAACCCACGTGACTGTGACCGCGAGCCGGCCCCTTGCCTTCTCGTTCTGATGTGGACCTCAGAGCTCGGCGAGAGGACGGTGGGGTAGACAGGCTGGCCCGCTCCTGACCCCACTCACTGGCCCGCGGCCCCGGGCCAGCTTCCTCCCCGTCAGTAGCTGGGGCGAGCGGGAAAGGGCTGGTGTGGGCATGAGGACTGGTCCCTAAAGCGCTTCCGACAAGCGGCTTGAGTTCTTGCACATCCTGCCGATAAACCTCTTGTATCCAATTTTTTTTTTTAAAGATTTTATTTATTTATTTGAGAGAGAGAGAATGAGATAGAGAGCATGAGAGGGAGGAGGGTCAGAGGGAGAAGCAGACTCCCTGCCGAGCGGGGAGCCCGATGCGGGACTCGATCCCGGGACTCCGGGATCATGACCTGAGCCGAAGGCAGACGCTTAATGACTGAGCCACCCAGGTGCCCCCAAAGACTTTTTATTTTAAAGATTTTAATTATTTATTTGAGACAGAGAGCATGAGAGGGAAGCGGGTCAGAGGGAGAAGCAGACCCCCCGCTGAGCAGGGAGCCCGATGCGGGACTCGATCCCGGGACTCCAGGATCATGCCCTGAGCCGAAGGCAGTCGCTTAACCAGCTGAGCCACCCAGGCGCCCTCCAATTTTTTAAATCATGAAATAAACCAAGTATCTGGAAAATAATGCCAGATAAGCGCATACCTGCCGTCAGGATTGTTCAACTTCTTTCAAAGTACGCTTTTTATCGAGGTGTGCGATGCAGTCTGAAAAGGGCGCACGTCCGAGGGTACAGGCTGAGGACTTAGGACGTAGTGCAGACACCCATGCTGTCAGTGCCCAGCACCCGGGCACAGGGCCAGAGCGGGACCCCCAGAGCCCCTCCAGCCCCCCCACCGCCGCCCCAAGGCCGCTTGCACATAGCCCCTCTCCAACACGCAGACCCGTTGTGCCTGCTGCGGACTCTATCGAATGTGCAGAAATGGACTCAAAGATGTGCCCCTCCGTGCCCTGCTTCCGCCAGTCACCGTGCCGCGCAAGGCCCCACCTGTGTCGTCGGGGCGCCCCCGGGGTCTGCCACGTGGGCCGACCACGCTTGATTGTGCGGCCGCCGCTGGAGGGCCTGGGCTGCCTCCAGGTTTTCTCACGAGTGAGCTGCTCTCAGGGTCCTCGGAGGGGGCCTGCGGGGAAACAGGCACCCGTTTTCGGTGGGCATCTGCCCCGAGCGGGCTGGCCGCGTTATAGGGTGCACACCCGCGGTGTCGTGGGGGATCCTGCCGACAGCCCTCCCGGGGTTTGCGCCCGTGGCGCTCGGGTCCGCGCTGTGCTGACGGCTCCGCGGCTCCATGTCCTTGTGACGCCCGACGCGGTGGCGTCCCCGCGCCGACCTGCAGGATGTGAGGCGGTGCCCGGGGTGCCCGCTGTCACCCCCCTGACGACGGGTGCTGGTGACCCCCTCGGTGTGCGCTCACTGCCTCTCGCGGCCACTCTCCGTGTCAGGTCTACGTGAGAACGACACAGGTACGGCGAGCACACTCTCCTCTCCCTCCACCCTCCTTCCCTCCACCCTCCTTCCCTCCACCCTCCTTCCCTCTAGCACAAGTTGGGGTGCTTCCTTCTGTGCCTGCTTTTCTGCCTGCGCCGCGGAAGTTGTCACTTCGCCGTCCTTTCGGCCACTGCCGCTTATCCAGTGCCCCTGGCTTCCTGTCCAGGGGCGTTTCCGCCACCTCACTTTGGACACCACACTCACACCACCCCTCATGCCACACTCACGCCACACTCACACCGTACCTCACGCCACACTCACACACTTAACACAACACTCACACCACACATCACCACCCCTCACACCACACTCACACCATATCTCATACCACACTTCACACTCCATGTCATACCACCCCTCAGACCCCATGTCATGCCATACTCACATCACAGTCACACCATACTCACCCCATAACTCATGCCACACTCACATCACCCCTCCTGCCACGCTCATGCCACACATCACACCGCACCTCACACCACACTTACAGCACATTCACACCACACTCATACCACACTCACCACCACACCACACCTCGTACCACACTTCATACCACATTCATACCACACTCACCACTCACCCTACCCCTCACACCACACTCAGACCATACCTCATACCACCACTCACATTGCCCCTCATGCCACTCTCACAACACACTCACACTACACTCGTGTCACATTCATACCACCCTTCACACCAC
>NW_023270469.1:2442589-2489091 GCF_011800145.1 Mirounga leonina
CTCACACCACACTTCATACCACACTTCATACCACACTCACACCACACCCAATGCATACACCAGATATTACCTACTATGGTCTTCCAGCTGAAATTCATTTGTTGAAAATCTGATGCCCAAGATGATGGTATTAGGAAGCTGGACCTTTGGGAGGTGACTAGGTCATAAGGGTAGGGTCCCGTAAGTGGGATTAGCACCCTCTAAAGGACATCTTAGCAAGCTCCTTCACCCCTTCCTCCATATGAGGACCCCGCCAGAAGTCTGAGACTGGAAGAGTATCCCCCACCCCATCCTGCTGGCACCCTGATCTCCCGCCTCCAGGAGTGTAAGGGATAAACATCTGTTTTTTCTAAGCCCTGGTCTGTGATGTTTTGTCAGAGCTGCCTAAGCAGATGAGGTCTTTAGCCGGTACTTATGTTATTTCCTTCAATCTTCACAGAACCCAATCTTGAGTTCATTTAAGAGGTGTGTCAAGTGCAGCTCAGAGAGGCCAAACGTCTGGCCTGAGTGCACACAGCTAGCGAGTATCAAGGAGAGTTCTGGCCAGGTCTGACCCTAAGCACATGCTTTTGTCCCTAGGAGGAGAGATGTGCCAGCACGGTCATTTCCAGGAGTCCCAAGCTCCTCCCTCCAATCCTAGTGACACACCAGATCTGCTGGGATGAGACACAGCTGCTGACCTGGCCATTGTGCAGCCAACAAGGGGGGCAGGGGGGCGGTGTCTTCGATATAAACCGGTCCTGTTCCATGCCTCAAAAACACACTGCTAACCCTCCATGGGAGACAGTGCGGAGCGCAAATTCCTAACTGTTCTTGGCTGCTCCTCAGCCTCTGGCCCTCATGAGTTTATCTTTATGTAACACAGACTTTCTAAACACTTCAACATCGCTATGAAAATCCAGATCGTTTCTGGCAATTAAAGACCTGACTCACCCATTGTTCCTGCTCATTGTCATTTTAGGAAATTCCTCCAAATGGGGCTCCTGTGGGTTCAGGCAAGCGGGCCTTCCAGTGACCCCCACGCCATGTGTCAGGTCACCCCTCACCTGTTGGAGGGGCGTACTTTCCAGTTTTATCAGGACAGGCTGCTTCTGACATCCTCGTCTTTCCTGGACTCATCAGTTCTGGGATTCACCCATATTCTTTCCCAAATTTTTAAAACAATTTCTCTCACTTTATTATTTTTGGATTAATGCAAATGAAAGCTGTCTTTGGCTCTCTGAAATGGATGAAAGGGTTGCTAGAGTCACAAGCTTCAAGTTGGCTCTGATGGAGAAATATCAATAGTAGACTCTGCAGCATTTTTCAACCACACCCTTCTTTAGTCTGAGATGAGGAGGAGGAAGCAGAGGGGAGGAGGAGGAGAAGGAAGGGGGGAGGAGGAGGAGACCAGGAGAGGAGGATGGGGAGGAGGGGAGGAGGAGGAGAAAAGCAGGAAGAGGAGAACGAGGGGGGAGGGGTAGGAGGAAGAGGAGGGAAGAAGGAAGAGGAGGAGGAGAAAGAGGAGGAGGGAAGGAGGAAGAGGAGGAGAAGAGCAGGAAGAGAAGGAGGAGGGGAGGAGGAGGAGGAGAATGAAGGGGGAGGGGGAGGAGGAAGAGGAGGAGGAGGGAAGGAGGAAGAAGAGGAGTAGAAGGAAGGGGGGAGGAGGAGAAGGAAGGGGGGAGGAGGAGGGGACCAGGAGGGGAGGACGAGGAGGAGGGGAGGAGGAGAAGAAGAGAAGGAGGGGAGGAGGGGAGGAGGAGGAGGAAGGCAGGAGATCCCTTCAGCAGTCTGCATCGGATGCAGGATGCAGCACATTCTGGAGCTGGACATCATGCTCCCTTCCACCCCACTGGCCAGAAGAGAGACACAGTCATATCTACTTGGGACCTTGTGTCTTTAGTAAGGGTGGATTCTGAGATGGTGAGTCCTTGGGCTGGACCATCCCAAGTCTAGTTACAATCAGTATTCTCACCTAAGAAGCAGGGTGGGTAATGTAGCGGCTTCTGCCGTGACACCCATCACACCGGTTTTAATGTGGGTGCAGATATTCTGTTGAGAGACCCAGAGAACCCAGCGTGCAGCCTGGATATATGTTCTCACCCTGGTTTCTCTGCACAGAGCTCTGTGATCTGCCAGGGTCTCAGTCTGGACCCCGTGCAGACCGGGTTCAGGCGTGAGAGCAAGGGGTTCATTTGGGAGGTGGCCTCAGGAGGCAGGGGGCGGTGGTAGGGGTGAGGCAGACGACGGGGAAAAGAAGGAACCAGTTCAGGGTGACCAGTGTGGGCAGCAGGGCTCCCTCCGTCTGGGCCTCGGGGGAACTGCATGGATCACCCTCATAGGGTTTCACCTGGGACCACTGCCCGCCAGCTCTCATGGCACTGGTGGAGGGCCGCTGGTTGCTCCTGGGCCCATGGGGGAGACTGTGTCCCAGGCTTCTCCCCCGGCTCTCGGTGGTTTGCTGGCCTCTTCGATGTCCCTTGGCTGGTGGATGCATCGCCCCACGCCCACCCTCATCTTCACTGTTCTTCCTGTGTGCGTGTTTGTGTCCGCCTTTCCCGTTTTTATAAGGACGCAGTCATGTTAGATTGGAGGCCAATGCCAGTATGACTTCATCTTAACTAATTACATCTTCAAGGATCCTATTTCCAAATAAGGTCACATTCTGAGGTCCTGGGAGCGAGGCGTCCACAATTCAGCCCGTAACCGGGCGGAAGAAGGAGGGAAAGGGGGCTGCCAGGTTACCTGTGGGACAGCCGGCCTCAGGCGGGTGCAGCCCCACGGGCAGGGAAAGGTGTGTGTCCAGCTCACCTGCAAAGCAGGGGCACCATGACACCTTCCCGTGAGACACTTAGTGTTTGAACTAGTGCTTCCGAGCAGCGACCACGTGGAGGGAAGCTGGAGCTGCGCTGGGTGGACTTCCATTTGCCGCTCATCGTGGCCTGTGGTTTGCACAAGCCGAGGCAGCCGCGGGTGCCTCACCTGAGCCAGGCGCAGCCGGGGGGGGGGGGGGGGCCCCCGACTGTGCCGCGAGTGCCCGTTTTCAGCCTCGGGGTGCTGGGGCCGCACGGGGAGAGCAAATGCCTCACCCGCTCCACACACACTCGGCATGTGAGCGTGCTCCAGGGTGTCAGCATTCGGGCCCGAGAGCTAGTTGCTAGCCATCCTCCTCCCCCTGGAGAACAATCCGTTTAAAACTTCTGAGCTGTCTAGACTTGTTATCTGGCCCCTAATTCCTGCGAGCCCCGAGCGGGCAGCAATGGGACAGTCGAGATAGCAAGAGGGTGAAGTCATTGGCGTAAATCCTGCGGCAGGAAGTCGGTCCCAGGGACGATGGATGAGCGTGGGGCTGGTGCCCGCACGGGGGGCAAGATAACGCGTCTAGACTCTGCTGGCCATTTCCTCCTCTTCCTTTAGGTGGCCTATCGGCCGGCCCCCTGCCTTCCTGCTCGCTCTTCCGGGCCTCGCAGGAGAGAGCCTCTCAGGAAGATCTCGGCCGTTTCCAGCGCGAGGCGGGGCGTGGGTGCTCTCTCTCAGCCTCGGTGCTGGCGGGGGCCGAGGCCCTTCTGGAAAGGCCCCGGCGGCCTCTGTCACTTCGTCATTTCTGAGAGTTCAGTGGGTTAGGGGAAAGATGACGTTTTCTCTCGCCGGTCTCCAAAGGTCAGTGGAAGGTCACTGGTGGGACCGGGAGGACACAAGCTGATGTCACACAGACCCAGAGACTTCCACGAGCCCTGGGGGAAAGCCTGAGGCAAGTCTTATCTAACACAGCCCCTGAGAGCCGCTAAGGCTGAATCACCTCGCACTTCCGGAAAGAGGAGTTAATGTCGTTGGCCCGTGCGCTTGCCCGGTGATCCCAAATCCCGCAGCTCGGGCGGGAGAGAGGTCAAAAGGCCATTTGGTTCAACCCCCCGCCTGCGGGCAGGCCTCCCCCAGCAAAGGCACCGTGCGTGTTCCCTCGCGGGGCCACAGGTGAGGATGGGCGGGGAAGCAGCCGGGAGCACCTGGAGGGAATGAGGAAGCGGCAATCCCCAGCACCTGCTCGCAGTGCGTCGGGTGCGCAGGGTCGCGCTGCGGTGGGCGCGGGGCCTCTGTGCGGAAGGCCCGCGGTGTCGGGAGGACAGCCGCGGCCACGGCGGCCACACACACGACAGCATCGGCACAGCAGTAAAAGCAAAAGTGTCTTGAGCACTTGCCATGCGGTGCGGCGGCTGGACAGGCGAACCCCATCTCACTGACTCGTCCAAACAAGCCCGTGGGCTGGAGGGGCAGGTACTGTTAGAATTATCCCCAAACTGAGGCTCCGAGAGGGAGGGAATCTGCCTAGCGTCGCCTCGCTGGGAGGAAGGGGGCCCAGGACGTGGACCCAGGCGGGGCTGGCTTCAGAGCTGCGGGGTGGCTGGCCAGGGGCTCTGCCTCCCGTGGGGGCGCCCCGTGCTCGGCGGCCTCCGTGGCTTCCTGGCCGCTGCTGGACAGGTGGTTGGAGGAGGCCCAGGTTACACGGCTGATACACAGAGGGTCAGACGTCCCCCCACCCCCAGGCCTCCCTTGAGCCCCTCCTGTTCCTCCGCGTGCAGTACCCTCCGGCAGATCTGAATGCCCCATGCTCCGTGGCGGAGGTGGAGGCAACTTCCCCCACCAGGACGTACTCTCCCTACGCTCGCTTCACTGAGGTGGATCCAGCACGTACTGTGTTCCCATCAGACATACGAGAGAAGCTGTGCCGTGTGTGAGAGGGGTCAGGTCACCAAGAGGAGCGCTTGTCAAGATGCAGAAGGACATTGAGAGTCACCCAGCCACCGACAGAGCCTCAGGCCAGAGCTGGACCCCAGAAAAGGCAGCACAGAGATTGAGAGGGACGAGGAGGGACGGGGCCAGGAGTGACTTGGAGTCCCAGATGGCCACGGTGGGGATGCCACCTAATGTGGGAACCCAAGGAGAAGTGACATTTGTCAGGAAGGCCCCATCAGTAGGGGGCATCCCAGGAAATAGTATACAGCCATGAAGAAGAACGACGGGCTCTTTATATGACAACATGGAAGGAACTTCAAAACAGATGAATGAACAACCACAAAGCTCCAAACCGTATGTATAATGTGCTTCCCTTTGTGCAGACGGGGCCCGCCCTGGAATGACTTCCCGTGTGTGCAAACTTACGTGTGTAGTGTGTGTGCTCATGGACATGCGTGCATACAGTCACCCGCTTCTGTGCCTACGAGCTTTCCAGGTATTCGAACCCCGGGCAGGTGCCCGTGTGGAAAGGCCACAGGGAAATGCCTTTTTGTGCCTTGAATTTTAGCCATATGAATATATGGTCTTAAATCCGTCCTGTTATCTAGTCTGACGTTCTCTTGAATAGTAAACGGCCCCCTTTGTGCCAGGGACCTCCACCCCCAGGCGTCCCAGGGGCGAGCAGCAAGAGAAGCTTGGGGGTCCCCCCCACTGCCGGCCAGCACCCTCCATGGCGCCCACACCCGGTGGCCTTGCTCAGCGTGGTGCTGGGACGCACGCCCCCAGATGCTTTTTGCAGCACCGCTGTTCTAGAACCTGCGCCAGAGCCCCGACTGTCCGCAGTCCCAGCAGGTCCTGAGCAGCTTCCTGCAGGGTTAGCAAACGAGTTCTTTCAAGAAGCTTAAACACCTTCCCCCAGGCGGGAGGCCGGAATCCTGGGAGGCCGACGCCCAAGGATTTATTGGCCTCCCCAGTGCTCGGACTTTTTGACTTGCCCGTTGAGAGAGGCAGGGGTCAGGGGTTATCTCCGGGTGGGCAGTTGGGGGCTGCCTGCGGCCTCTCCCTCCCTGCGGCATCTGCTAGAACCATTAAGGGGTCCCCCCTTCTCAGCAACAGTGGGTGTCCAGCTCGGGTTACCGACCTCCGAGCTGCCCATACACCGAGCAGACCCCAGGCAGGGCCGAAACGGCGGTTCACGATTCCAGTCAGGAGGGGCAGTGGCAGGAGGGATGGACAGGGAGACAGTCCCCCATCGGAGCAGATCTGAGGCCACTTGCATGTGGCGTGCTGTGGGGACCATGGGAGGGTGGGAGGGGGACGTTTGTTCTTGCCGCTGAGGGTCCGGAGGCAGTCGTAACAAATGGCAGCCCGTGAGCCTTGTGGGAGGCCCCGGGGTCAAAACGGAAAGAGTCACAGGGAGGGAAAGCCGCACTTTGAATTGCTCGTTCAGGCCGCCAGAAGGCAGCGCAGCGAGGCCTGGGCGTTCCTCGCTGTGGGACTTGGGATGAGTGCGCCCTGCTCTGGGCCTCAGTTCACACATCTGTAAAATGGGACAGATCATTCCTCTCTCCTGAGTGTCCGGCTGAAGGGAGATGAGGCAGAGCCAGTGCACGGCCGTAAGAGCAGCCCCTCTGAGGCCATGCGGCCCAGCCCCACAAGAGCACCCTGTGGGGATTCCGTCCTTGTCCCCATTTTACAAGACGCTGAAGCCAAGAGAAACAGAAACCCGCCCAGCATCTCAGAGCTAGTGAGAGGCAGGCCTGGATTTGAACCGAAGCCCGTGCTGGGGTCTTCGTCCATTGGCCCGGCTGCCTCCGGCTGGCTTTCCCCTTGTTACTGGCCCCCTCACCCCCCGGGCAGTGATCTTCCTCGGCCACCGGCCCCTGCGTGGCTCGGGCTCCTGTGTGTGCAGGTGAGCTGTGATGTCAGGCCCGCGTTGTTTCCCAGACTCCGTTTAACCTGGAGGATGCCCTTTCTCAAGGCCCAGCGAGGGAGGACTGCGTCCCCTGTGCGATCTCCAGAGAGATTTATGCAGTTTGGCGGGCTGGCCGTGCATTATTACATTTCCTTCTCCTTCATTAATCTTGTGGCGGCGCTGGCCCCTCCTGACAGTGGGAGCTGCAGCCTGCAGGCCAGAAATCTTGCACAGATGACGAGGGCGCGGGCGAACAGGCGGGCGCTTATCTTGGGAGAGGCCTCCGCGCTGCCTTGAGGACCGGGTGGTGGGCTGCCCGCCACCCCCGGGGAGGAGGCCCGCTCCCCTCTGCAGAATCAGGTGCTGACGGCACCGCTCGGCACCGTGGAGGAGCAAGTGCGGAATGAGCGGGACGCTTGGTCCCCCTGGATTCATGCAGGGCTCAGGCAGCCAGAATCACTTTCTTCTTGTTGGTTTTCATACTGTTTGCTGAGAATTTACAGTGGCTGCTGGGCCACGTACTTTCCTTTCATTTCCTTATATTTATGTGTCTCGGTGTCCTTGGACGGACGTCCAGCTCATCACCGCTTTCTACACGAGGACACGGTGGCCCAGGAGGCCGGAGGGACAAGGCCCCCTGTCAGCAAGCAGCACAGTTAGGCCAGGTCCAGGCCAGCCCAGCACTGCTCGTGTCCACGGCCGCCTGGGATGGGCTGTGGGATTCCGTTCTTCATTCATTACTTCTGTAGCAGCCGTGCTGAGGGACCGTTCACACGCCACGCAGGTCACCCGTTTAAAATGTACGATCCAGTGGCTTTTAGAATATTCATCCCAATACGTTCCGGAACGCTTTGTCACCCCAAAAAGACCCCTCGTCCCTTTAGCTGCCACCCCCAAAGTGCCCATTCCCAACGGCCCGAGCACTTCCCACTCCGCTTCCTGTCTCTGGTGCACATTCCATTGACGACCCCTGTGTCTCATCCGTCCTGGTCCAGAGTCCCCACCGCCTCCAAGATGCCTCAGGGCCTTCCTTGTCTCCTCTGGGGGGCCGTGCTTACTGCCATTCTGGTTGGAACTGCGAGGGTGTGGGGGGCACTTTGGACCTTGGGGCTGTAGCCCTCAGGGAGCGGGAGGCCCAGTTCCAGGGGGTGGGGGCAGAAGAGGGCAGGCGGACCCTGCTGGGGATCCTGGTGGGCAGTGGGCAGTGGGGAAAGGGAGCCATCGGCTACATTGCAGGCCCTGAGTCAGAACAGGAGGTGTAAAAGGAGGAGTTGGGGTCCAAGTGAGGACGAGGGGGCAGGGGCTTCAGCAGAGAAAACTGAGTATGCCAAGATGAGGAGGTAGGAGAACAGGGTCCCTTTAGGAACGTTGAGGAACTCAGTGTGAAGCCCAAGAGGACCGGTGGGGTGAGGGCAGGGCAGGCTGGCCTGGAGTCACGAGGACACTGGAGCTCAGTGGGGGGAGGCTAGTGAGCGCCCCCTCCCCAGTCTGTGCACAGTCCCCTTGAAGGCAGCTGCACCTCCATTTTTCTGAGTTCCCAGCTCCCAGGCAGGTGACCCAGGGGAACCGCAAACGGAGAAGCTGGCCTGGCTGCAGAGCATGAGGACAGCCCCGGGGCGCAAGCCTCCCCAGCAGCCTGTCTGAGCAGGGAGCGGGGTGCTACCGACAGGCTTCGCCGCCAGCGTGCGGCCCGCAGTCTTGTTGCGTTTCCCACCGGCCGGCTGCGTGATGGGGCAGAGGAGGGCGGGCCCCCTGGTTTTCATGACCTGTCTTTAAGCGTCGAGGGCGCCGAAGGCCAAGGGGCAGAGCAGCCCAGGAGGTGGGGTGTATCTGTTGGTGGCGAGCGTGGATGGGGTCCCCCCGGGGCCGGTTGAGGAGACCTACCCCCCCCACGGGACCCAGTCGGTCAGCAGCACCCTTGGCGTTCTGGGCTCTGGAACCTTTGGGTCGCCCCCGTGAGACAGTCACTGCTTAGACAGCACTGGCTTGTACCCCCAGCTCAGAGTGGCTCAGGGTTGTTCCGTAAACAAGTCACTCTCACTCCCTCACATTCCAAAACGTCTGCTTGAGTGGGAGACCAAGTTGGAGGTACAGCTCCTGCATGGAAGTCACACAGAACCATAGCCCCGCCGGCCGAGGCCCCTCGCCCGTCCGGGTGTGGGGGCCGTGGCTCCATGTCACCCTCTCCCGTCCCCTGCCGCCCCCACCAGACCCCAGCGCTCTGTCTTATGCTTCACTTGGAAGCGTTCAGAGAGGACGTTTAACAAGGGTCTTGCGGGCAAGATGGCACCACTGTGGGACACAGGACAGGGCAGCTCTTCGTGGACAGATGACCCAAAGGTGTCCCCTCTGGGCAGATGGAGCCTAGAAAGGAGCGCTTCCCTGAGGCGTGGGGGTCAGTGCAGGGTGCAGGGCGGGCGGGTGCAGCCCCGTGGGCAGTGAAGGGACCCCACCCCCTTAGCCCTCTGTTTACCCAGCGGTTGAGCCCAGGAGCCTCACCGAGACAGGGCAACTGCCAGTGTTTATTAAGCTCCTCTGGTTTACCCACCGTGAGGGCCGAGTGATGGGGACGGAGCCTGGTTGCCTTCCAGCATTCCAGCATGGATCCGGGTAACAAATGCCCCATATATCCTCTTGCAGCCTGGATTTCCTGCCTGGCGCTAGAGAGCCGGAGAGGGGGTAGGGGTGGCGTGTAAGGTTTCCTCTGTCCTCCCCCCCCGTCCCCCCAGCTCCCAAACCATCCATCAGTCCACGGCTCACCTGTGAAACCCAAGGCTGGGAACCACAGTGCTATTCCGTTACAGAATCAAGATTTATCGGAACATGACAGGTCTGTGGGGCTTTTATGACATGCATGGCGCCAATCCCTTCTGTTAACCTGCTTGTCCCTGGTGGGCCGGGGGCGTTTTACGACTGCCAACACCACTCCATCTGCTCCTGAGCTTGTGGCGTTTTGACAGCAAGGACAAAATGTCCAGCTTTGTCCAGGCCCCGTGGGCTGGATTATCACTTCAGCACTTGCGAGCCGGGCCTGCGTCCCCCTGGAGCGAGACCCCCTGGGCTCTGCAGCCCCCTCCCCGGCTCGGCCTGGTGTGAATGTCATTCAGATCACGCTCTGACAGTCCCATGAATTATCTGTTTTCAGGCCTGCCTTCCCAGTTCTTTCATCTCCATAGCAGAAGCCACGTTGGGGTGTAAAGAGGGGGTTTCCTTCTCGTGAAATAATCCATTGACATCTCTACAAAGGCCCCCATGACACCTAAATTGCCTGTGTCTCATGGAAGGAAGACACGACTGGGGACCATTTGGAACCTCTTAAAAAAGGAGGTTGGGGCCTCCTGGAGGCTGCTGGGGAAGTGCCGCTCGGGTGGGCAGGAGGGACTCTGGGTCGTGGCCGGGAGCCTGGCCCAAGCGTCTTAACGATCTGGTTAAGAAGGGAAGCCATATTCACGTGAAGCAGAACCCGTCGGAAAGCTGGACGCTCTCAGACTGCTGTGACTTCTGCCCCATCCAGCACGTCCCCCTGGGGTCTGTTCTGGCCGGAGAGCTCGGGTGGCTTTCATGGCACTCAGTGCTGGCTCCAGCTCTGTCTGCTCCATGAGCTCCCCGCTCTCAGCGGGACCTGGCTCTGGGGTTGGGAAGTCGAGGGATGTTTGCCGTTCAGAACAGGAGGTGGGAAGGGGCTTCTCACGGTTGGGTATAGAGGGCAGGTCTCCTTCTCGCCATTGAGAAGGGTCCTGGCCGGAGGCTGCCACCTGCCTCTTCCCACTGAGACCAGAATGGGGAGAGGGAGTAATAGAAATGGCAACTTATGCTCTCTGTGCCTGGGCTCTGGGCTGGGGGTTTCCGGAAGCCTGTGAAGAAGGCACTCTGTGGTTTCAGTCTTGCGGGTGGGATAGTCAAACCAGTGTCATGCAGATGGTCCAGGAAGGGCTGAGGTGGGAACCCAATGGATGCCAGACTCCTGTCCCCAAGTGGGAAGAGTCGGGCTTGCTATTAACCAGATCTTGCTCCCGTGCCCTGGCCTCCTTCCTGGTGTCTGCGCAGTGGGGAGGTGACAGCTGCCCCACCGAGTTTAGGACTCCAAGGAGAATCGGTGTGTGCACAGTATGCAGTAGGCACTCAGTAGTTGTTCGTGGACTGCGGTGTCTTGTGCGCCCAGGCGTCAAGGAAGCTGGGCCTGAAGCCCCACTCTGTGCTCTCCGCGGTTGCGTGGTCTCCGCGGTTGCGTGGTCTCGGTCAGGTCACGTATCCGCCTCGAGCCTCAGGTTCGTGTCTGTGAAGTGGGGACATGCGGCATCCACGTCACGAGATGCCAGCAACGTGCTCCACGAGGCGTGTAGTAAGTGCTCCACAGACGTTCACCCGAGGACAGCCAGGCCTCCTCAACCGCAACCCCTGGAAAATGACTCCCATGTCTGAAAGTGCTCAGTGAGGCCCAGGGACAGGCACAGGCCTTCCCTGGACGTGGCTGCCTCCGTGCTGGGATTCGCAGGTGCTCCCGTGTCCCAGGCCCTGCTGCGGCTGCCTTACCCCATGGCTGCAGTGCGTGGCCAGCTGGGGAGGTGGCAGTTTGTGGGCCTTGGAGGGGCCGAGTATTTTTATTTGCAAATGAGAAATAAGAAACATGGGTGCAGGCCAGACCAGCATGATTGCATCCTCAGTATCCCCTCCGGACTCCCCACCGGGAGACCAGCAGGACGCAGATTCCTGCAGACATTCAAATAACTGAACTGGCCGTGACCTGAGCTAAAATTGAGAGAGGGTGGAGTGGGATGGTTGCCAGAGAGACGCTGGACTCCGTGGACGCGGAGAGCGGGGTGGGGCTGACCGCCCTGCACGGCCCCCTGCATTGAGCTCCGCCTGCATACTCCGCCTGTATACTCAAGAGAGGCATTATTTATAGTGGGACGGTGGGACGGTGGGACGGTGGGACGGTGGGAAGGCAAGATGGTGCAGCCACTTTGGAAGATGGTTTAGTGGTTTCTTCCAAAGCTAAACATACTCTTACCATATGATCCGACAATCGTGCTCCTTGGAATTTACCCAAAGGAGTTGAAAACTTATGTCCACACAAAAATCTGTGCACAGATGTTTACAGCAGCTTTATTTATAATTGCCAAAACTCGGAAGTAGCCAAGATGTCCTTCAGTGGGTGAATGGAAAAAGGAACTTCAGCACACCCAGACAGTGGACTATCATTCGGTGCTAAGAGGAAATGAGCTATCACGCCAGGAGAAGACCTGGAGGACCTTTAAGTGCATATCATTAAGTGACAGAGGTCGGTCTGAAAAGACCACATAAGACAGGATTCCAACTCTGTGGTGTTCTGGAGAAGGCAAAACCATGGAGACAGTAAGATCAGTGGCAGGAGTGTGCGTGGACAGGGCGAACAGACAGAGCACGGAGGATGTTCAGGGCAGTGAGATCTTTCTGTGATGCTGTAATGGTGAATACACATCATTATACATTTGTCAAGCCCAGAAGATGTCCACCGCCGAGAGTGAAGCCTAAGGGGAACTATGACTTTGAGTGATGATAATGTATCAGTGTGGGTTCATCGACTCTAATAAATGTAGCAGAAGATGTTAGTCACAGGGACTCTGTGCATAAGGGACACAGAGGGACAGGTGGGGACTCTGAACTTTCTTTTTCGGATTTTCTGTAAACCTACAGCTGTTCTAAAAATAAATTCTATTGACTTAATAATAATAATAATAATGAAATAGTACCAGTGTGGACTCTGGAGCCAGCCTGCCCAGATTTGAACCGTGCCTCGGTTGCCACAGTGTGTCAGCTTGGTGAGGCTGCCGAGCCCATCTCTGTAATCAAACACTCCTCTGTGCCGTGGGGACAGTGTCCTGCACGGATGGGACTGCGGTCCCCGATCAGGTGACTTTCAGCAGGGAGATGGTTCTGGATTGTCTCTGCAGCCCTGGCTCATTCAGCTGGAAGCCCCGAGAGCAGAGCTGACGCTTCCCTGGAGAAGGAGAAGCCCCGCGTGTGCACGGCGGCTCCAGCCCACGCCCGAGAGGTCCGGCCAGGGGCCTGCGGATGCTGGACTCGCCCGGCGGGCCCCGCCTTCACTAAGCCAATCCCCTGAAATTGATCTCTTACTATCTCTCTCCTGCTGATTCTGTGTCTCTGGCGGGATCCTGACCGGCCAGCTTCTACTGACAGGCAGTTCTTATGGCATTGGAGGCGAGGAGGGTTTAGATGACCCATATATTCAATTCAAATCATGCTTTTGGCAAAAAGAGGAAACTGAGCCTCACTAAACAGTCATGACACCCCCTCTGGAGTCTGGGGGTCAGCAAGGTCAGGGACGGGTCCAGGTCCGTGCAGCTCCCTTGCAGCCAGGCCAGTAGACAGAGGTTTGAGGAGCCCAAGGAAGGCTGGCCGTGGTGGTCGGAACCTGACCACTTCCCACCCCGACCTTGGACATGATCCCGGCGTCCGCCTCCCACGGCAGATGTCTTCCCAGGGGACAGCTGAGAGCTTCCAATGGGTTTTTATCAGAAACAATTGGAGGATCTAGCTGCTCCTCAAACGTTTCGAGTTACACATTTTTTGCATTCCTCCTCGACCTGGCACTGCTGGGACGCTGCCATTTAAAAAATAAATAAATAAATCTGGTATTCGAAATTAAAAAACATCACAGCCTTCCTTTCCTTGACTCATTTCCTGTGGTGTTCCCCTGGCCTAATCGAAACCTGACAGGCTGCGTGGCAAAGGGCACCAGGGCAGGGTTGAGTGTGGAGAGTGGTGCTAGTCCAGAGGGGTGGGAAGAAGTGCGGGAGAGGGGGCTTCCCCTGCTGAAACCGAAAAGCAAAGGGAAGGGCCACAAGGAGGACATCCTGCTGTGTAGCTTGCAGCCCAGCCCTTTGAATCCGGAGAAGGAGTGAGCCCGTGGTGCCGGGGAGGTGGGCCCTCTCATCGTTTGCCTCTAGTCCTCTCTGGCTTTGCAAGGACGCCAGAGCTCCCGGGCGTGATGTCCTCCCAAGCGCTCCTACCAGGGGCAGAGGAGCCAAGTTTACCCCACACAGCTGGATAAGAATAAGCAAACTACTAGCAACCATAAGCATCTCAGCGAAGCCCACCACCAGGAATTCTGGAGGACAGTAGACAACAGGGTGCCCACACCCACACGTGGGAGAGCCGTTAAACTGCCCAACACCTTCCGTACTGGCATCTTACAGCGACGATGCTAATCCTAGCTAAGTGGTCGTCAGCATTTACCGTGGAGCAGGCACTTTGTGGGCATTTCCTCACTTTATCCTCAAAAGAATGCCATTGGCTGGAGAGGGTCGATAGTGTGATTGCCGCTATCATTTTATGGAGGAAGCGTTTGGAGAAGTGAGGCATCTGATAAAGGAATATCACACAGCCATGAAGGATGCCACATGAGCAGGCCAGTGCTTTGAGCCCCTAGGTTCTGCTCATTTCAGGGGTGACAGGCAGAAGGAGGGTGGTTTCACAGAGAGCTCACTGGGGGAGTGGAAATACTCCGTACTTGATCTGGGTGGTGGCAACACCAGGGTATACTTAGGCTGCACACTTACTGATTGTGCACTTCCCCGTGTATTTATAATGTCAATTAAAATGGAGGGAAAAGCACAGCACCCCCCCCCCACTGACCTACAGCCTAGATGGGGTGACTGGCACACTCCAGGGAGTTCAGAGAAGGGATGTATCAGTAGAGACTAGAATGGGGCAGGAAGGTGATGTGGAATCATAAGTTAGACAACGTTAGAGTCTCCTTTGGACCCCTGTTGGTTCATGAGACTGTCTCTACCTTCATGTATCATTTCCAAGGTCCACATCAATGTGTGTGCATGTGCACAAATCCCTGCCCTCCCGTACGTGTGTGTGTGTCTGAGTTGAGGTTTTGTGTACTTGCAGCAAATACGAAAAGCTTAAATGGACAGTTTCATCTGCATTGTTATCATCCGTAGTCTGAGTACATGAGGTGATTGCCCACTGGTTCTTGTTTTTCCTAAATGCTTAATCCCCTCGTCGGTGCCTATTGAGACACAGGGCAGAGAAATGTGGGTGGGAGCTGGTGCAGGTGGACTCGGGATGCTGCCTCTCAGATACTCACGTCACAGTTGTCACACGAATGTGCAGCCAGGGCTGCCAGAAGGGGACTGGGCTACCGCCCCCCAGAAGTCCCTCCTCTCAGCTCAGTGTCTCAGGAGCCCTTTGTAAAATAACAAAACCAAATATCACGGCTCAGAAGGGTGTGTTATGGATTGACTACTTGCCAGCGTTGGAATGGTCGGTCCTTAAATGTGTAGAGCAGGTCAGATAGGAAATGAAATGCTCTCAAGCATGGGGGATATTCAAGAAGGTAATAATAAGAGAAGAACGCTCTTATTCTCTCTTTTGCTGAATTAAGGTTCTGAGCATATCTAAACCTAAGATTATTTCTTGAGTCAAGATGGTCATAACTGGAGAGTCTGCACCAAGCTCATGTCATCCCATTTGGGCTGGAAACAAGCAGCCCCACCCTGGTTAATAGAGTCACTACCTAGAACCTATATAGAGAACTGATTTTCCAGAAAACCCAATCAAATCAAAGCTAATCAAGTCAACCAACATCTCTTCAGAACCTGTGGTGTCCCCCGTTCGGTGTTTAGCATAGCGGGTCGTGAAGGAAAATGACACTGTCCATGCCATTCTGGTACTCATGGCTAGATCAGCCATACAGTCCTTCCCAGAGAGGAGTGGTGGCTAATTCACAGTGCGGTTAGGAAAGGTGGTCATTCTTCTGAGTCACAGCTATGAATGTCAGCCCCTCTGTACTATACACACACAGAAGAGCCTGCTAAGGGAGTTTCTGATTCTCAGAAGGTAACAAGTTCATACACACGACCTTCTGGGTGGATATTATGTTAGTGAATGGATATCGTCGAAAAGGCTGGAATTCATATACATAATTCAGGGAATGTTTTAGAGACAAAGTTGGTTACTTATTCCTTTGTGCCCCAGGTGTACTTTGGTCTACTGAATTATGATAATTACATTACAGAATTACATTACATTTATTAATATTCATGACTCTCTTCAACTGAATGGTGAAGCCCTTGGAAGTTGTAACTATGGTTTAATCAGCTCTGGATCCCCACTGCCTGGTACCTAGTAGATGCTTACTAAATACTTGTTGAAAGAGTTAATGAATGAATGTGTGAGTATGAGTGACTGAATGTGCTCTTGGGAAAATGAGCATTTTTAAGATTTATTTTCTCTTTTGGAAAATAAGGCTAATGTTGGCACTATTTCATTGTAAGGGTTGGGTAGGGTACCCAGAGCGCTGAGCAGTTGGGTGCTGACACATATTAAGTGCTCCATGTGGGACTGGGTGTTGCTGGTGATGGTGATGAGGATGAGGATGATGGTGGTCATGGTGATGTTGATGAGGATGATGGTGATGATGGTGATGATCAGGATGGTGGTGATGGTGACGATGGTGATGATGATGGTAACGGTGGTGATGTTGATGAGGATGATGGTGATGATGGTGATGATGAGGATGGTGGTGATGGTGACGATGGTGATGATGAAGGTAACGGTGGTGATGTTGATGAGGATGATGGTGGTGATGGAGGTGATGGTGGTGATGATGAGGATGGTGGTGATGGTGATGACGGGATGGTGATGGTGGTGATTACGGCAGTGACAACACTGGAAGAGGAGAATAGAAAGGAAAATGAAGAAAGGAATTTACTTTGCTAATCATCACTAACAAATCAATGTTAAGGTTGGAATTCCATGGTCAGCCCTCACCAGAGCAGTTTCTCTGGAAGCATAAGACAAATGAGGGCTCTGCCTTGGAACTCCATGTGAACTCACCCTAGTGGGTTGGGGTCAAACTCTGGGCAGTGGATTGGCTCATTAAACAAATGACCTAATTTAGTACTTAAGACACCCAAAATTTACTAGACTAATTTGTCAAGTCATCCAGAACAACCAAACCACAAACAGTTGGCCTAGTAGGTTTTAATGGAATTATAGACAAAATTCAGATTAACCACTCAGTAAAAGGTTCAATTAAAGTAGAGCTGACAATTTAGTCTCTGGAACACTGAGGGGACTTTTATGGGCTGGTATAAATCTTCTGGCTAATTCTTTCATCTTGTCCTTTCCATTTTTAGCACCTCTCAAGAATGGTTTATGGAACTGGGGAGTAGGAAGCAGGAAGTAGGAAACAGGAAGTAGAAGGGTTCTATTTTGGATGTGGTGACTGATAAGCATGTTCAGGCCCAGTTTCCTTGGGGAGCAGCTGTGGAAAGGGGTCGTCCCCCTGGCTGGCTAGCAGCAGGGACCGAATGACTGAGTCAGGGATCCAGCATCTGACATGAGCCAGAAATTTAAAAGTATTGACTGAAGTATGGTTACCACAGGATATGTTCTTTTAAATCTAAATCTCTGGTCACACCTCCCTCGATAACCGAGGTAATATTTGGCATTTTTCTGCAGAGCAGCCGGAAAGAGCAGCCCTTGAAGTTTTCACTGTTTCGAGGCGGTAGAAGCGGTTATGCGAGTCGTGTTGTGGGGCGCTCTCCTCCCTCAGATCACCTGGACAGCTGTCTGCTCACACGGTGAGAATTGCAAAGCTTCCCGTTTCAAGATCCATCTGGTTCTCACATCAGGCTAAGCCATGGCTTCGGAGAGAGCCAGAGCACACCCAGGAGATGCGAAAATGTAGGAACGAGCGTGTTTATATTGTATTTGCGTTAATGCTTCCTAGAGTTTATTTTCAAAGTGAAGAAAGAACAATGCATGGTAGGCTATTAAACCCAAACATAATCAGTTTAAAGTTAGGGGTGTGCTCCTAAGAATATTTTTCTCCTGTTCTGAAGGGTCCACTTGAGCAGGGAGTGGGGGTGGGGGACGGGCTGCGGCGAGCTCTCCTCGGGCCTGGGTCTGCCCCTGGGCCACTGCTGTTTGTCATATGGAGTGGATTAGCCTCTCTCACACTGTCGACTTGGGTGTTCTGCGCACAGCCTGTTTTTGCTGGGGTCTCGGTTTTGCTTTTTATAACGGCAGGAAGTGCCCCTCTCGGACCACATGTGAAATCGTGTGGGAACGGTGGGGAGGGGTGAGGGGGTGTGGACATGAGAAAGCCTCCCCTCAGATGGACGGGTGTGGGGGGAAGCGGGGAGGGAGAGATGCGTGCTGGCCAATTTAACTTTACGG
The DNA here is from genome assembly GCF_011800145.1 of Mirounga leonina. NCBI lineage: Eukaryota > Metazoa > Chordata > Mammalia > Carnivora > Phocidae > Mirounga > Mirounga leonina. The sequence goes on from NW_023270469.1 coordinate 2,460,414, forward strand.
GCCCGGTTGGCAGGAGGACGGGGAGGCGGAGGCTTTCTTGATGGAACCCGCCTGTCCCTAATAGATCTGCCCCTCATATTTACAATGCCGCGCAGAATCATGGCGGGGCCATTAAAGCACGACGGACTGCAGCTGCTGCTTAATTTGTTCTAAATTTCCTGCTGGCCTCGCCAGACATGTACAGGAAATGGGCGGTAAATGTTTAATAGGTCATACCTAACCAGACAATTAACAGGTGCTGTCATTTAGAAAATCCCAAACGGTGTGCGTGCCTATCCAGAACGGGATCAAGCGTGCCGTTTTGTTTTGTTTTTTCCTTTTGAATAAGGGCAGGTATAATGTGATGGGGTGGGACCCAACAGGGGACTTCATTGAATAAAACTCGGAGTAGGGGCGTTTCCCCGATCCCACCTGCGGTCAGCCCTGCCCTTCCGTATCCGAGGATGCTGCCCTGTGGAGGCCCCAAGCCGGGGACTTCCACAGCGAGTGGATGCTGGGCGCCAGGAGCCTCTGGGTTCACAGAGAAGGGGCTTCCTCACCTGTGGCTCCTTTGCCCGCCTGTTCCCTCAGCGGCCGGGTTGCGGGGGGGCGCGGCGCGACAGCGAATACAGAGGGCGGCAAAGGCCCTTCTATGGCCTAGGAGCGCTCGGATAGGATCAGAAGTCCAGTCAGGTTTGGAATGGAGGAAAGTGTGTGTGCGTGCGTGCGTGTGCATGCGTGCACACATGTGTGCACGTATGTACACCTGAGTGGGGTGGGGGAGCCATGTCATAGCCTGGCCAGGTTTATCCTCGCGGTGGGTCCCTGTGGCCATCTCACCCCAAACTCTCAGGACCTTCAGTTGTGCCACAGCACCTTATCAGACCTACCCCCTAGCCCTAGGAGGGAGGTGTCATATCACTTCCGCTTTTACGAAGGGGAAACTGAGGCACCCATGGGCTCAGAACCTTGCTACCAGCAGAGCTGGGACTTGAACCCAGAAATCTTGACTTTAGAGCCCTGTGTCGACAACACCACTAAAGAACACATCAGAAGAGAGAACACCACAGCTCCATACCCAGCCACCAACCTGTTAAGATGTTGACACCATTTCCTGGAGCTTTCCGTTATGGAATATGAATATATATATATATATATTTTTTAACAAAATCAATGTTTTGTTCTCTGTGGCGTTTTGCAACCTTGTCCTTATAATTACTCTTCAATGGTGATGACTTCCCGTTGTTCACAGGCAGAAATACAGTTTCTAATGGCTGCGTCTCTTCCATCTAACAGATAATGTGTTAAATGATTCAGTCAATCCCTTTTCTTGACGTTTAGGCTACTTCTAGTTTTTCTTATTTATAAAGCATGCATACCCTTGTTTATATCTCTGATTATTTTAGTGTTTTTATGGTTGGAGCGAAGGAAGCCAACACATACAATTCAGGGGGGAGGCTGGGCTGCAGAGAAGGTGGGAGCAGGGAAAGTAGACATCCACTTACGGCCTTGGTCTCTGGCAGAGAAGGTGTCGGGCAGGGTGGAGTCATCATACCTGAGCGTTGTTGGATTCCAACCTGGACAGTTCCACTGACTGATTAGCTAACAACAAATGGTGAATATTCCCAGGAATGTAGCCTGAGCGAGAGAGGGAGCAGTGGGGGCTGAGCGCGACTCCGGGAGAGAGTCGCCGGTGGACGACCCCATGTGAAGTGTGCACGCTCAGTCTGCTCCTGGATCTGGTTCACTCCTTTCAGGACTTTGCTTTGTCACCGGGTCAAAGAGGGGGGCGTGGGATCCAGTCTCTGTTATGGGGTCAGTCACCCAGTGCCTGGCAGGGTCTTAAGGCTCACGGATCAGAACCCGCGTTTAGCTGGAGCTGAGGGAGTCATATGCACGCATAAAACTCAAGTCGTCCCTGAGACCTTAGGTCACTTGCATTTATCCCTCTCCCACCTCCCACAGAACAGCACCCGGGAAATGTAGACAGCGATTCAAGCCAGTGGGCGCTGTGCCAGGCTGGGTCAGCCCTGAGGGCCGGGAGCTTCCCCTGGGCGGCCCGCTGCCTTGTCTCTGGCCCGAGGCTCCGTACAAAGCCCCTCCACAGATGCGTGTGCGGGCAAACCCAGCCTGTGAGCACAAAAAAGAACCCACAGAGAACTTAGGCTCAAGATGTCTTTCCACCTCATCCCAGATGTCCGGAGAAGTCGAGCTCAACAGAGGTTTCCAACAGAGAGAATCGTCCCGTGTGAGGTTCTCGGATAACATGGGCATGTTGGGCAACGGCACGTTCCCCCACACGTCCACACCACCTTTACGTTTACTGCGATCTTGGGCATGAGAGCTGTTGGATTCGGGGCTGGCAGGGCAGTGACGAGGCTGCTCGGGGACTGAGCTTTCCCGGGACATGGGCTTCCGGGGGTGGGACGAGGAAGGTCCCTCGCAAAATGGATGTTGGGCACGTTAGCCAGAGGCATCTTCTTACAGAGGAAGTTACTGAAGGCTGAAGACGCCCGTGGCCCCCCGCGTTGGTGCAGCCGGTCAGAGGCTGAAGCGAATGCGCCCCCCAGGTCTCCCGACCCCCACGTGCCATGCCACCACCCCGTGCAGACATCGGGATGGCGGTGGTCGCGCTGGCTCCCGGGCGGCCCTCCGCCCCCATCCTCCCTGGTACCACCTACGTGAAGTTCAAGTCTACCGGGGTTCAAAAGACGGTTTAAAAACAACATCCGAAACGTCTTCCAATAGTTCATGACTAATGGGCTGGACTTGGCTGTCCAATAAATTGTCTACTCGCCGCTGCAGTTACACGGACGACCCTCAGGTGCCCTTATCAGCACTTGATGCTTGTGTAAACCAACCCTCATTAACGACAGGATGAAAGCAGGGACACTGTGCAGGCCTCCACCTGCTGTCCTCCTCACCCTTTGAAGCCCAGCTGCTAATAGCGCCGCCGACCACAGACCTAAAATTGGGTGGCAGGTTATGCAGACATGTCTCCTTTCGAACTGCTGATGCCGGTTGTCACTTCTGCCAGAGGCTGCTTCTGTTCTTGTTGGTCACAGCAGAGCTGCCCTCGTGGGGCACAGTGATATCCCTACCCGAGAGATTTGAAGATGTGATCATAGATGTGTTAAAGTTTTTACACACTGTTCACTTAAAAACAGGATATTTTATCTAAAAACCGAGAGCTCTGGCTTTTCTTGCTCAGTCGGGAGACCCACCCACAGCTGGACCTTCCCTGTGGCGGCGGTTGGCTGGATGTGGGTAGGGCCGTCCCCAGGATGGGGACATGCCCTGTTGTCCTGCACCAGCTCGCTGTGTCTGTAAGCCCCACACCCGGCCACTATACACGATGAAGTCTGGGTCTCTCATTCTAGTCCTTAAAACCCCCACTAGGAGAGAAGAGATGGGAAAGAGGGTACAAGAGGTGTAGAAAGAACCCCTGGCAGGAAGTCACCTGTCTGGTGGTCTGGCATTGTGTCTGGGCTCCACCGTGGATGTCACGTGGGGATTACCAGGCCACCTGACGCCTGGGCTCCTCACCCGTGTGAGTTTCAGGCAGGAGTGACCTCGAGAGTCCTTGCGAAGCTCAGCTCCTCTTTCTCTGCCATGCGGTGTGGAGTTTTCCATTCCTCACCTCCCTCCCAGGTGGGGAAATTCACACCAATGGAAAACGGTGGAAGGAAAACTCACTTGAGGGGTTCTGGGTCTGGTGACACCTGCCTGGGACCCAGAACAAGCCACCAAGTCTTTCTGGGCCTCAGTTTACAAAGCAAGAGGGTTGGGACAGTCTGTCCATGTGAATCAGGAGCCTTGGAGATGCCTTCTCCCCATCCAGGTGACATGGCCAGTGTTGAGAGACCACAAAGTCCAGATGTGTCCCCATGGCCTTGGGAAGGGACCGAGCATTCAGTGTGGAGAGGATCTGGGTGGTGGGGAGGATGGGAGCTGGAATGTTCTCACTGGGATTTCAACTGCAGCCCCCTCGCCTCCTGAATGGGTGACCTCAGGCAAGCTTTTCACCTCTCTGGCATCCAGTTTCCTTATCTGGCAAACAGTACTGACCTTGGAAGAATTCTTGTTGAAATAGGATCACAGATGTACAAGACAGGTAGCCTGACGACTGGCTCCAGTCACTGGGAGTCCCTGAGGATGCAAAATCCTAATTCTGTCCCAGAGACCTGGGTGTGCTGGGCGGGTGTGTCAACCCTACATAGATCCTGTGAGTTACATGCCTTGGGTGGGGAAGAGCCATTGCCCACCCAAACCCAGCCTTGGGCTTGGAACAGCCCTGCTGCCTCCACTCTGCAAGGAGGCCCTGCAGACCTACCATGAGCCCAGCACCGAGGGGTCAGAAGCGTCTGCGTGGTCCCAGCCTGCAGAAAATGACTCTTGTGCTGAGAATATCAGAGCCTTGGGGGAAAGAGGAGGGGAGAAAGAGGAAGAAAAGAAGCATGTGTGTGGGGAGAGGTGATTACGTGAGAAGGTGAATGCCCAGTGAACCCTCTTCTCCCTAATAGACGGATAAGATGGCCTGCCAAGGGGGGAGGATGCTCGAGGAGAGGTGTAACATATTTAGGTCATAGGAGTTGAAAAGGTAGCTGCCTGGGACTGAGCGTGTGTGTGGGCACTGTTGGTTTGGAAATGTGGGGCTGAGGCAGAGGAAGAAGTCATAAAGGATGCTGGAGGTTTCTGTGCAGACAGAGAAGGGGTGGTGTTGACATTAACCAGATTGGTGGAGCAGTAAGTATGGGTGGGCTGAAGGGGCGAGGCAGATGCATGAGGCTTGGGGTATCGGGACATTTGGCTCAAGAGTCTCATCCAGTTTCCTTTGGGAACCCCAGTTGACTTGGATCTATGCTAAAAGACCTCAACCCTCTTATTTGGAGCAAAGTCACCCCACAATTTGGAGTTGATGCTCCGTAAGTATTTGTGGGTTCACTGAGTGAGTTACTGAGACGGAGAGCAGCCTGACCCACTGCGGGACCTGCGTGGGGACGTCACCGTGGTCATGCCCCGAGTCAGCATGGTGCAAGGACGGCCGGGACTGAGTTTGCTGCTTCGGTGGCACTGGGGTGCCAGGAAACAGCTGGATTCAGGTTCTAGGAATGTGTTCTAATAAAGACATTAGAAGTGGGGGGATGTAGTGTGGCAGTCAGGATCAGAAGAGGGGCTACAGTTCCAACACAGGGAGCGGCCCTCGTGTGAGTTTTTAGGCACGGCACTTACCAGGATCCCGTCCCTCAGGCATTTCCATGGTGGGAATAAGATATTGGAAGATCAGGTGGCATCCCACTGGGCTGCACATTAGAATCACCTTGGGACCTTTTAAAACTAACCCCCCCCCCCCCAGGGTGCGTACCTCGACTGTACATCTAGGATCATAAGTGATTGCAGTCCTTCTTTTGTAATGGCTGGTTTGCTGGTCTACCTCCTTTATCTATACTTTCTGTCAAAAAAGGCTTGACCAAGGGTCCAGGCCTTTAGTAATATTTATTGAGTGTAAGAATGAATGAGCAGTAGACTCTGTCCCCAGCCAGCTTTCACCCTGGGGAAGAGTGGAGGAAAACGATGAGCAGACGAGGAGACGCTCCCTCCCGTCCTGGTCCTGCCATTCTCTCGCTGTGTGGTTCAGGGACAAGCTGCTTCATAATCCTGGGCCCCACGCTCTCCAAGGACCCTGGGTTGTGTGAGCACTCACTTCCCCACAGCACTGGTTGCTGCCAGAGAGACTTGCATTCACAGGGTGTGGAGGTGTTGGTATCCTCCTCCCGATTTTCCTCTCTGACATGGAGTGGAGCTTTCCTGGGCGTGGGTGGTCCGAGGCTGCTGGGCAGACGTCAGGTAGTGCGGGCTCTCACACGTTCTTCAGACCTAACCTCTGGAAGACAATTCCTGCGTGGAGGGCCCCTGTTCAGGGCTTCCGGGCACTTTTGGAACTGCACCTTCGTGCGAGCGTGGCCAGGCCTGACCCCGTTCTCAAAGGGTCCCCTCCAGCTTCTCTTTCCCCCACATCACACCCGCTGTGGCCCTCTTGTCGGGGTTGCAGCTGCGAGTACGGGGCTCACACAGGCATACTGTCTGCTGATGGCTGGCCCCTGTCTCCTCCTGTCTCCCCTCCGTCCTTCCCTTTGAAGTCAGTGGGGCTCTGTGCAGGGCTGAGAATGCAGGGGTGTGGAAGTGAAGAAGCTGGCTCTGGGGGCTCTGGCCAGGATGGAGGGCAGAGGTACCAGAAGTCTCACTGGATGGCTGGGGCATAGCAGCCTTCAAGTGCAATTTTTCCAACGCGAGAGGTTTGGAAAGTCTTCAGATAAACCTCTGACACCCTGGACTCAGAGCCCGGTTCAACCTGAAACCATGGCCCACCTGCTCCAGGAGAACGTTTCCGGGCCCACAGAGCATCTTGGGGGAGTTCCTCCTCAGCTCGCTCAGAGGCTGGGCTGAGCCTCAGACACACAGCCAAGCCTGGAGCCTTCGATGAGCGGTCACGCCTTTCCATGCCTTTCATTCCGGAGGGACTTGGAAGCTGCAGCTAATTGGATTTGAGTTTGGACGGCTTCCTGCGGCATGCACGATTGCACTGAGGCCACCTGGCCTGGGGTTGGCCAGAGGCCTGAGCTTTCGCCAGGCCAAGAGTTGGGCATGCAAGGAGGGATCCAGTGCTCTTCCATCCCGAGGGGGGCATAACTTGAGGAGTGAGGAGGAAGAGGCCAAGGTCCATGTTGCTCCAGAACCCACTGTCCTCCAAACACGCTTGTGTCAGGTAGGGCAGAGGGAAGAGGCAGGGAGGCAAGCAGCTTGTGCTTAAGCCAGAATATGAGCTGCGTGCGCATCTGCGCCCTGGGCATGCTCGCCTCTGAATGTCTCTCTGTCTTCCATGTGTACGGGACTGGGGAGAGGAGGATGAGGAATGGAGACATACAGGAAACAAAGCTCAGAACACGCAACTCTAAAATGCAGTCATTCACTCAACACACTTTGTTTTGAGCATCTGATCGATGTAAGAAATTGTGTTCTGTCTGCAGCAGATGGAAAAAAAGAAATGGTTCGTTCCTTCAGAAGTGCTGGAGAACAGGACATTGGGCATGAGTCAGGTTTCAGACACAGGGCCGTGGGCCCCGAGGCAGGTAGTTTGATGTCCCTGAGCCTCAGTTTCCTCCCCATGGAGGTGTTCTAAGGATCCAGGGAGCCGAAGCACGAGCAGTCGGGGCTAGCACAGGGTGAGCCCTGGGGTGGCAGTGGCTGCAGGTGGTAGCAGCCGCCCGGCAGGGGATGTAACACACGTACACTTGGGCACTTCTGTTTCCATGTTGTCTGTTCTTACCTGCATTGTGGCATTTCCCACGCATGGTGACTACTGGTTCCCATGCTGGGTGTCCCCTGGATGACCCTGGAGCTTCTTGTCCACAGGAGCCTCACATGATTCACATTTGAACCCTCAGCCTCAAACAAAGAGCTGGCACGTGGTAAATCCACGTGCACACTCTCCCCCAGCTCTTCCAGCCCCCGCACCAGTCCATTTTTCTCTCGCATGCTGTGTAACTTCTTCACCATGGTTTCTATCTCTGTCCACTGGAGCATCAGCTCCAGGAGAGCAGGAATTTCTTCTCTCTCTCTCTCTCTCTCTTTTAGAGAGAGAGCATGCACACAAGCAGGAGGGGAGGGGCAGAGGGAGAGGGAGAATCTTAAGCAGGCTTCACGCTCAGTGCTCAATCTCAGGACCCTGAGATCATGACCTGAGCCTGAATCAAGAGTCGGACGCTTACCTGATTGAGCCACCCAGGTGCTTCGAAATTTTGTCTTTTTTTTTTGATCACTGATCTGCGCCCAGTGCCTAGGTGCATCCTCTGGGCATAAACCCCTGCAGCATCTGACACAGTAGATGCCAACACATGCTGTCAAATGGCTTCATGAATCAGGTAGTGAGACTCAGTGTCGTGACCAAGCCGACTAGTTACTCCAGGCAGGAAAGGTCATGGAGGAGAAGCATGTTCTAGCGCAGAGGACAAGCATGCCCAGAAGTCAGGCCCAGCCAGTCCCAGCCTCTGTCCCTCTGCTTCCCGTCCGTGGCACTTCTGCGGGTCAGCCCCCAGAGCCTCAGCCGGCACATCCACAGTGTGGGAACGATAACGGGGTCTGCTGCTGAGATGCGGGAGAAGGAGCTGCAGTGATGGATGGGAAGTGCTTAGCGCCCGACCTGCCCCGAGATGTGATGACGATGTCAGCCGTTGCTGCAGCCACATTGTGCCCTGAAGCTGGTCATCAGGAAGAGCTGTGTCCTGTCGTCTGCCAGAACAGTGTCACCTTGCCCGCCTGTTACAACCCGTGTTAATGTTCCGTGTGGCCATCTGACTTGGCAGCCGGGGGGGATGTGTTCCCCCCATCACTGACAGTGGCAGGACCTCAGTCCCCCTGGTGGGTTTAGTCTGCTGCTGGAGCCACGAGCTCTGTGGCTCCTATCACCCTGGTACAATGGGACCCCCGTGACCCATTCCTGCCCCTGTGCCCCCAGCCGCCCAGTGAAATGCTGCTCCAGACCGTCCTGTGTGTGCAGGGGCCTGAGTTCAAATTACGCGCTTCTCAATCCCACTGCCCAGGCATGCATTTCTAGAGCACCTGCTGTTTGTGCGGGGGCTTGGAGAAACAAAGGAGCCCCCACCCCTCTACCTGCCACATCTGGGACTCATTGGTGCCGTCACGACCGCTTGTTTATGTGTAATTTCTGGCTAAGACTTGAAAGTTGAACTACCATTCCTTTGTCTAAACAGTCACTACTGTTATACAAAAAGCAGGCCATCCCCCAGCTTGGATGTTGGACCAGAATATCTATTCCCAGGGCTCCTCGTGAGAGAAATCAAAGGGGCTTGTTTACTCCCAAATGAAAACTCACAAAGTTCAGGATCCCCCAGGAGTGGCTATCTCACTGGGAGGAAAATGCCTCCTGAGAAGCTCACGGTGAAGCCGACAGGTTTGTTTATGGAGACGGTCTTCTCTGGTTAGGAGTCAGACATCCCGAGACTGCGGGCAGGCGGAGGTTGGGTCCTCCCACTGGGGGACAGGACTGTGTCCTCGAGGTGGGCTCGGCGGGTTCCCCTGCAGCCCGTCCCAGAGCCAGAACCTCCCTGCTTGCTCGCTCATCTCTCTCCTTCCCCCCAGGGCTGGCGCAGAGGCAGGGCGGTTTCCAAGAGAAAGTCTCCTTTGTTTCTCCTGCAAGTGTTTTCATTAGAAAGCAGCTTCTCCTGTGTGTGTCGTCCCTGACCTCTCGAAGCCCCGGTCACTGGGTTTCGGGACCACAGTTTGGACAGCTGCACACGCTGATTTGACAGGTATCTGAGCAGGGCGGCGGCTCACGGCGCCCAGGGAGGCCCCGGCACGGCCCCGACCCTCCTGCAGGTGGGGGCCCCGTGGAGCATCCGTCCCTTCCGTGGCCAGCTGTCCATCAGAGCAGGTCCAGCGGCCCTTCCATGGATGGGAGAGCTCCCACGTGGCCCCAGCTTATAATTTCTTCAATTATGCCTTGGAGGGGGCGGGGGAAGGGGCTAGTGGCTTGCTGACGTCCATTTCTCCCTCCCGTGGTGTCAGGGTCCAGAGGACTTGCACCTGACACGGTTCTCGGGGCTGGGGATGGCGAGCTGTAGGAGGGCCTCACACACAAAGTGCAACAGTTCCCCGAATGAGGCCCGGGAGCCCCTCCGTGCACCCAGAGTCTTGTGGAGTGCGGTGCTAGCTCCCATCAGGTGCAGAGCCTGGCAGCTCTTCCGAGAGCCTTCTGGAACTGCCCACACCACGCTCTGAAAGCCGGGGGACTTCAAACCACCGAAACTTCATCCCTCCCCGTTCCGGCGGCCAGAAGTCTGAGGTCAGGGTATGGGCAGAGCTGTGCTCCCTCTGCGTGCCCCAGGGGAGGTTCCTTCCTGTCGCTTTCCTGCCTTGTGGTGCTGCCATCAGTCCCTGGCTTGTGGCCACGTCCCTCCCATGGCTGCCTCTGTCTTCACGCGTGTATCTTCCGTCTCAGTATGTCGGCGTCCAAATTTCGTTCTTCTTCTTGGGGCACCAGGTATTGGATTCAGGCCCCCCCACTCCAGCACGACCTCATCGTCACTTGATGGCGTCTGCAAAGCCCCTCTTTCCGAATAAGGCCATGTCCATGGGTGCACCACGTCCACGGGTAGGGGGGTTAGAACTGGAACACATCTTTTCAGGGGCCGAAATTCTACCCAGTGCGGAGCTCTTCTCTGCAAGGACCCGTGTTGGTTTTCTCATCTGTAAATGGGGTAATGGTCCGGCCTCCTTCACTGGGGGATGTGGGCGGTAAATTGGCTAAGAGCTGTAGTGTGTTCATAGCCTGGCGCACAGGGAGCGGGATGCCAGGGGCTTTGTTCTTACTACTATCCTTGGGCACAGGGCTCCAGAAACAACACAGAAAGACAGAGGGTCAGGGTCAGACACACATGATGTACTTTAGTGACCTCCAGGTACCGTTAGAATAAAACCCACATGGCCCAACCCTCATTCCGTCCACCAGGCTGGCCACACGGGCCTCTCTTCCTCCCCACGTCACCCTGGCTGCTGCCGTGGGGACTCTCTCCCATGCCGTCGCCGATCCCACTGCCTGGAAGGCTCTTCGCTAGGTCTGTGATGGCTGGGCTGCTTCCCAGCTTCCCACCAACCCCGTGGCCGGGTGACCCTGCAGGACTGCATCTTGTCACCCCACTGCCGTTCTGCTGCTTTGCTTTCTCCGTGCCACTAACGGGGTGTCATTTTACCGAGGCCGGTGTTTGCTTATGCTCGTTATCTGAACAGATTTAGAACGTAAACCCCACGAGGGCAGGAGCTGCCTGCTTCGTTCTTCTCAGTATGTGCCTGGCACTGTGGGCACTCTGTGGTCAGACCACCTGAGCGCCTTCCAGGGGCGGATGCCTTCTTGTTGGGAGCCTCCATCTGGGGGCCCATGGGGGAGAGCAGAGCTTGGTTTGGCTCACCCGGCCTTATGTTTTCCTGTCTTCTTCGTTTCTGTTGGAGTTTTTATTTTTAAAAGAATTTGGGTCCACCCATAGAAAAATTCCCAGATGTTACAATGGACTCCCATAGTTTTGCTACCTGGATTCACCTAGGTCAATATTTAGCTGTATCTGCGCTTTAGTTCCTTTTCTTTCTCATGGTCATTTCATGGTCATTGCTTATTGCTTTACTTTTGCTGAACTCCTTGAAACTAATCTGTAGGATGTGTCCCTTTTTACCTCCGAAGACATCAGCATTGTCCCGTAGGAACAAGGAATTCTCCTGCACAACCACGATGTCACGGTGCTTGAGCAAATGCTCATGTTCCCATGTCACTGTGCGTCCCAGTACGGTGCTTTATGGCAACTGTCAGCCTCCCGTCCAGGCTTCAACCTGGACTCAACATCACTGCCGCCATCATGCCTCATTGGTCTCCTTGAATCTGGAACTTTCCTCAGCCTGTCTTCACCTTTCATTTCACCAGCACTTAGGAAGAGGGCAGACTTTGTAGCTTGTCCCTCTGTTCAAGTTTGTCTGATAGGATTTAACTGAGCTTACACATTCTGGGAAATTCAGGGTTTTTAGAAATGAGGGACTTTTCCATTATAAAAAAAAAAGACTTCATGTTTTAAAAAATCAATACATTTAACAACATTGGGCCCAAATTCCACATGGCTTGTTGTGCACAGTGCCCACCCCCAGCCTTCCGTCTCAGGGGTGATAAGTGTGTGACCCTTGCCATCGTGGTGGGAGGGAGTGGCTCCTCGGTCACCGCGTGACCCTGGACATGTCTCAGAGAATAATAACAGAGGACACATTTGACGAGAGAAAGTCTCACAAGTGGCAGGGCCCAGAAGACGTGATCTTTTCCCTCTAAATCTGCGAAAGATTTAAACAGACGCTTCCTGCCAGAAGGAGGGGCACGGGGCGCCAGAGGAGGACACCTAAATGAGAACAGTTGGTGTGCTGCATGGACTTGTGCAATAGCAGAAGAAACAGGTGATGAGTGGCCCTGCCAAGAAGTGGCCCTGTAACTCTTCCATAGAGGGCTTATCAGCCGCGGAGATCTTTCTCAAGAACTTAGACGCTGACAGCCCTCTGCAGTGAGAACGTCAGTCTCAAAGAGGAGAGCCATGCCCGTGTGGGCTGCCACAGGCCTTGGCCAGGACACACCAACACCCCGACCATGTGCGCTGCGAGGACCTTACCTAACCCCCCGTCAGAGTCGTAATTTCCCGAGTTCAGACTAGTTCATGCTCAGTGCTGACCACCCCCCACCCCCGCAGCTGCGACATTCCCATATTTTGAATAAATGCCAAGTGACCATTTTGATTCTTTTCAACTAATTCTTTGGCTCATCCTTCAAGTAAGTGCTTCTCAACCATTTCAAACGATATCCCCTTCCGAGAAACACAGAAACACATCCCATTTTATATACTGAGTTGCACACCCACTCCCCCAAAGGTCTACGGAGAATAAGTTTTCATTAATAATCACAATCCCATCTAAAAATCTCCACCAACCAAAAATATTTTGTCACTCCGCAGTTCCAAGTCTTGTTAAAAAGGATCACCCCCCATACATTATATAATATTGTCAAATGGAATATTCTTTTCTATTCTACATTTCTACTCTAGAGGTTGTGATTACCCATCCTGACCATCCATGCTCTGGGGAGGGCTATCTGGGGGGAGTGGACAGCACCCCTCCCCAGAACATCTCTGACCTAAAGCTCTAGGATGGAGACCCTCCCATGGGACACTGCTCTAGAGTCTTCACCAGGAGGCTGGTCTCAGGGTCTCAAGGAGCTGATCTCATAGGATCTTCTCCAGGGTGTCCACTCACAGCCCCAGACTCCCTGCTGTCTCCACCTCCCTATTCCTCTCCCCTGTGGAGGAAATACTGACCCGTGGATAGGGAAAACAGAAAGCCAAGAGAGCAAAGCCACCAAAAATGCCCAACTACAAATGCACTCATGCATGTTCTTAAAAAACAACAAACAAGGCAGGTGGGATGAGCTGAGCTGTTTACCTCCATATCTACAATGTGTTTGTTGATAGAGATCTGACTTGGAAACTTTCTTTCACAAAGATTACGGCAAATTTTCCAGTTAATAATTACAGGTATTAGAAAACCGTCAGGGGATTTGGCCAGGAGACAAGGTAGGAAGGCTTTCCTCTTCATTTTTAGCTGTATTAATAACAGCAACAGCCGATTTCAAACAAGATCACACAGACTCGCTGATTTGAATTATCCAGCATAATGGTCCAATGTGCTAAATTAACTGTGACATCTTCTAATTTTATTCAGGCATATGAAGAAAGTTTTTATGCCCCAGTGCATCCAAAGGCATTTTTCAACTAGCTTTAAATAGGCTTTAGCCTTGCTAAGAGAGGCAGTTCAGAACATGGGCTCTGGAGCCAGATGCTTGGGTTCGAGTCCTGCCACTGCCCCCTCCTGCCAGAGTCAGCCTCAGGCAAGTTACTTACTCCCTCTGGGCCTCAGTTTGTTTCTCTGAACAATAGGCACGATGATCACAGTACCCACAGTGTTGGAACAGACACTGTCCCAGCCATACAATTAAAGATGAAAGGGTGTTCAGGGAGTTTATGTGGCTTGCCCAAGGTTACACAACCAGACTCAAGGGGGTCTCCCGACTTCCATGTCTGGCTAATGCTGCCCATGGAGCTACATCTCTTCCACCTGGACTTGGAGGGGGTATACAGGCTTTGCTCAGTAGGACAGTCCCAAACAACCCACGCACCGAGATACGAGTGGGGTTGACCGCCATGCTGGGCTGTGTTAGGATGACCAGGTGGAGTGATAGCCTCATGGCTGACCCAGTTGCTCAGCCTTTATGACAAACGTAGTAAGCTGATGTGTTTGAAATGGTGCAGCCAGAGACCTCATTTCAGGCAGAAACTGAGGGGCAGTTATTTTGTGAAAGAAAGAGCTCTAGATGGAGTTCTGGGACCAAAGCCAGGGATTCTCCCCCTGGTCCCAGCATGAAGCTCAAGGGCCTTGGCCCAGACCACACAGCCAGACTGTGATGGGCCCCACTGACTGTGGGGCCCACTGGACCCCAAGGCCCATGCTCTTAGCTGCTTCCCCTCCCTGCCTTCCCCAACTAACTTCATTTAGCCTTGAAGGAAACCAAGGGCTTGAGACACAAAGTCAAGATAATATTTCACGAACAGTGATTGTTGGATGCTGGTGATTACCATTGGCTCTGGGATGACCAATTTACATGTCTGTGTCCTAAAACTTACCTCTGTCCACTAAGGATTAACTACTTAATTTACCAGTGAGAAGACTAGGATTTAGTTACCACCTCCAGTCTCAGCTTTAAGCTTTGCTTATTTAACTGAGGGCTGCTGTCCTAAACAACAATGGCTTCATAAGACTGTCAGTTAGTCTTCTCAGGATGCTCTTGTATTATTATGAGGGTCTCTCTAATAAGATCAAGTAGTTTTCGGTTATGTATCTTTAGCTTAATCTATTCAGAGCCTCCTTTTGCAAAGGATCAGTAGACACTTGTTTAATGAACAAACCAGTAGGTAGACATCCCCAATCCACAAAGGCACCATCAACAATAGGTTGGTCCTTGACATTTGAGACTTTGAGATCCATGCAGGGATTATAAAATCCAATTATGAAATTGGTTTCATTTCTTCACTTGGAACACAAGCCGTGCTTGTTAGATCCATGAGTCACCAGAACTGGCTCTGAAATATTTTGGCTATTCTAAAATTCAAACCAACTCCTAAAGATAAAGATTTGTTATCCCTAGAGATAATCAAAGATACGGGCCACACACAAGTATCTTTGAAATGACAATAAGAAGGCAGTCTTCAAAGACCCTTTCTAGAATCATTTTGGGGACTGACAACACCATTAAAGCCAGTGACTTGGTTCCCTCTAAAGGGCCAATGCTTTAGCAGTAATGGTAGTATATTAAAGAACAAACCCTCCTACTTATGGAGGATGTACAGTTCACATCTGAGCCATCTTGACTTACATATTGGTCAGTCTTCACATCAACCTGGCCCATTGGCTGTCATCACTTCTACTCTACAGATGAGAAAACAGGTTGAAGGGGTGCAGAAGTTCAAATCACTCAGAGCACACAACCACCAAGGGCTGGAGTCAGGATCTGCACCCAGGTGTCGGCCTCTGAAGTGTGGGCCAGTGGTTCATCTGTGCTCACACCCACTGTCTTATCTGACTCTTGTTCTAATGGGTTCTCCACTCCTGGCTTCACACTGAATCTCTGTGGGAACCCTTGAGAGATGTAGGCGATGGAGTCCACCCAGATCAATTCAGTCATGATACATGGGGCTAGGACACTCCCAGTAAATGTCAGAAGTTTCCCACGGGGTTTCTGACGTGCTGCTGGGGTTGAAATCCCCTGGGGTGGATCGTGAAAGGCACTGTGGGCCATGAGTATGAGGCTCATTTAGTCTATTTTGATGTATACTCTGTTTTACAACTTTACTCCCAGAGAATTCTTTTGTCCTGCCCTGAGGCTGAAAGCAGTGGGGTGCCACTCAGGGTAGAGGCAGGGTGGAGGACTGTGGAGCTGAGTGACATCTGACAATGTCTTCCCGGTCAACCTGAGAAACAGCATAAACAAACCATGAAATTTTGCTTCACCTCCGCCTGGGGGCTCTTGGGTAGCTGCCATGGAATTTTCAGCCTCTTAGAAAGTGTCTATCTGCTCTAGAAAGACCACAGGAACACCGAAGGCACACACAGTCCCAGCCTGGAGCCATCTCACACCAGAGTCAGCAGCCCGGAACAGCCCTCCTATCAGCCACCTGGTCGACCAGCAGTGCTCCCTGGGAGCCCTGGCTCCAACCTGAAGGCTGGGTGGGGTCCAGTTAGGGCCACGTTCTTGCAAGTTTCCCTGGGAGGTAACAGTCAGCAGGCTGGGAGGAAATCCCACATCTCCAAAACAGAGGGTTCCTAGACTCTAGTCTTGTTAGTCTTCCTCTTGTTCATCAACAAACAGGGGATGCTTCCCACTGAAATTGCTGTCCCCACAGAAATATACTTCCCATAGAGAAATGAGCCCTTTCCCTCCTCCTCCCAGAGGTTGCTCTTCCCTAGAAGAGGATTTCACAGCAAGTCAAGGTGTTTGTGGATCTCTTATAAAAAAAAAAAGATTCACCATAACTTCATTATTGAACTTTGGGGCAAGTAAAAATGCCATCAAAATAAAGATCTGGTCACTAGATATGCAAAGTACTGAAATTAAAGCCCTCGGGTATCATTCCTGTACTTCCCAGGTTAACCTGTGACACTCTAAATGTTAACACTCATGCCTGATGATAGTGAAACCAGAATTCTCACTGAATTTCGATAGCCTAATAAATTTTATGCAACATGAATGTCAATACAGGGAAACACAAAGCACTGCAAAGGAAAGGTGACATTGAAAGTTAAAAGTCAAAAGTACAAAGATGTTCACTGCTAGATTATCAAACTGCCAATACCTGGAAAATATCTAAATGTCCTAGAAGAGGGGTTGGTGAACTTTTTCTTAAAAGACTGGATCATAAATGTTTTCGGTCTGTGGGCCACAGACATATGGTCTCTGTCACAACCACCAGCTCTGCCCTCGCAGTGCCCAAGCAGCCACAGGAAGTTGTAAGCAGATGAGTGTTGACTGTGTTCCAATAAAACTTTATTTACAGAATCAGGCAGCAGGCAGGATTTGGCCCACAGGCCATAGTTTGCTGATCCCCTGTTCTATAGGAAAGAATGTGGTTATCGTGCTCTCAAACAATAAAATATGGTTGTGTAGCAGCTAATTTCAGATCCTATAGAAACTTGAAAAAACAAATGATGGAACGTTAACGTAAAAAGCAGAAAAACGCACACACACCTGAGATCACAGAAAGTGTGTGCACAAAGGGACATGGCGTGCAGACAGCACGGTGATGCGTGTGCTTTGAAAGTCACTTACGCAGCAGACTTTGGCTGTGGGACTGCAGGCCGTAAACCGTGGGGAAGACAACGGAAGGATGTCGATGTGCCATCCCATGGCCAGCTTGCTTCTGCGGATGCACAGCCACCGAAGGTGCCCATGAGATGACATTCTTCATTCGTTCAGTTGTTTACGAATTTATTAACAAGTGTTTATGCGCTAACAGTGGGACACGTATCACGAGCCAGACACGGTGCTCAGTGGTGGAAGGACGTTCGCTAAGGACACAGACGGGGTTCTGTTCAGGTCAGCAGGAGTTGGCCCAGACCGTCCTGGCCACGAGCCTGCTCTTCACCCTCAGGCAATGGGCAGCCCCTGAGAACACTCTCCCCTCATTGAGCCCAGCCAGCTGGGGGCTGCAGACTTAGCAGGAAAGGTGATGGCATGAGTCTACCTGTGCCCACTTGGGACAGGCTCTCCCTAAATTTAGGGAGAGGGAGCACAGCCACACCCACAAGGATGGACATGGCTTCTTTAGAGCTGGTGGGACTGACGGCCCCCGCTGCCACCCAGCGTGCCCCACCTTCCATGGGCGTCCTCGTCTTGCAGACGTGGCGATGACGCAGGGTAGGCCTGTCTTACCCATCGGTAAAGCACGCTGGGATCTCAGAACAGGTCCAGATTTATGTCCCAGCACGCACAAGGAGCCGCGAGCATAAAACTCCAGATGTTCACGCTGCAGATGCTTCACGTGCAATTTGGGAATTTGGGAATGCTCAAAATAGCATTTGCCCATAAAATTGCCTGAAATGCAGTCCAAATGCGTCCGTAAAATATAACCAAATAGCTATTTATTGTTATTAGTTCATGTTCTTGGGGCTTCCATGAGGGGCAGGGTGTTGATGTCGTCTGGTGCTGGACTCGTTTGGGGTGACCTTGGAGGCGCTTCCTTGATGCCTCGGGGTCTGGTTTGGAGAGTGAAGCCAGCAGTCGGCAAATTGTCCCCGTCAGCTCGGAAATCTGAACAGGACACTTGGAGATAGCCCCACCGGGCCGTTCTTAGACATTCTTCTCAAGGTAAATTCCAGAAACCCTTGATGAGAGTCCAAGCCCATTCATAAATGTGCTAAACAGACAGAACAAAGGCGACAATGCAACTGTCCCTATATGTCCCGAGGGGGCCTGAGATAGGCCGTCGCTTTTATTCCGATTGTGGTAAAATACACCCAACATAGAGGTCGCCATGTTAGCCGTGTTAGAGTGGGGGGTTCCACGGCATTTAGTCCGTTCATGGTGTGCCGTGCATCCTCCACCTGTATCTGACTCCAGAATGTTCCCATCAGCAGTCACCCCCCGCCCCGGCTGGGGACTGCCAGGGGGAATGTAACATGGGGCACTGCCATGGAATTCAGTTACCGCTTCTGAACAATACTTAGTTTAAACCCCTGGGTTTGTTCAGGTGGAAAGAGCCCCATACGCTCCACATAGTGGCTGTGTGGCCTTAAATCCCCCTGACCTTTGTGAGTCTTTGCTCCTTATCTCTCATTCCCAAAATTCTGTGAGGCCCAAATCACATGCACACAGCGGGCAACTGGCCTCCCTGGCGTGTCCCCTGCAGCCCGTGTCCCCTGTTTTCTTTCTAGAACTACTACCTTGCTCACTACCTCCCACACCGGTGGGCTGGCTCTCTGTTTCTCAGCAGGCACCATCTACCCTAGGGCCTTTGCACTTGCTGCTCCTGGATTGCTGAACCTGGATTTTCCCCTCACTTCTTTGAACTGTTATTGAAATGCCACATTTTCAGTGACACCAATGCAAACAGTCCTATTTATAAGGGCAATCCCTCTCCTGCCCCCAGGCTCCTCCATCATACTTACAGAATAATATCTGGCTTTTATTTTTTGGGTTTGTGAAGTCACTCCTCTCCTAACAGAATGCAAATTCTCCAGGAGCTGAGCATTTGCCTGTCTGCTCATCGCTGTGTCCCCGGCACAAGCTGAGTGTCTGGCTAGAGAGGTGTTCAAAGGGCCCGTGGGATCACTGGACAGGCAGCCTGATGCTGACGAGCATGCATGCAAGTCAGGTTTCCCTGAGCACATGGAGGTCAGCGTGATCTGCCAGGACGCCCTTGTCCCCTTCCAAACTCGCGGCCCTGTGCTCACACACTGATGGGAGGCAGGGGGCAGGAGGACAGGCTGAGGGTGGAAAAGGAGCCTGCGACCTGAGCTAGGTTCTTGTTGGTGGGGAGGACAGGCCCGCTGGTGGTGGCTTAGGCAACACAAGGGGGATCTGTAAGAACGCTGTGGATGGGCTGGGACCAGGTCCCAGGGGGATACAGGAATTCTCCATCTCCCTCCACCGCCCTTCTGCCTCTTTTCTGTCTGTATTGTGTTTTTCTTCGTTGATCGTCCTCCTTCAGTCCATTCCCTCTGCTCCGGGGAAATATTTTCACAACAGTATGTACCCAGCAGAATAAAACAAGATGAGCCCTCTTGATCCCAGTTCAATTTCCAGGGAGGGGACACTGATTTCTGTTCGGCCCAGTTTGAGTCGTGGGCTCCCCAGGGCCTGTGGGCAACAGCTGGGAACATGGGGGTCGGGCAGGTCATATACAACGGTTTCAGGGGCGGGAATCAGTGTACGGGGGGTGATGGGCAGGAAGGAACGCCACCGTGATCAGGAAGGCCATTATGGAGCCATCCCTGCTGGAAGCTAAGGCGAACGCACCCTGCAGGTCCCTCATTTCTTCCTCGTCTGTCTGTTCATTCATTAGATGCTTATTGAGCCCCTATTGTGTGCCAGGCACTGTTCTAGGGCCTGGAGATACATCCGTGGATGGAATCTACACAAATCCTTACCTTCAGTAAACCCACAGCCCAGGAGAGGAAAGACTCCATAAGTGAGGAAACAGATCTGCTCATGGGTGCTGGTGAGAAGCAAGTGCTCTCGTGAGGATTTGGCCAGCTGAGGAGACAGATGGTGATGATGGTGGCGCCATGATTTTGGCCCAGGTGGATGGGAAGGCCCCTCGAGGGCACTTGCGCAGGGACCTGGCTGGAAGGAACGGGCAGCCCTTAAAGCAGGTGGCAGGCAGGTGTGTGTGCTGGAAGACAGGAGGGTCAGTGGGACCGGGCAGCGGGATGAAGGAGCAGGCGGTGGACACAGTGTGGGGGTCTAGGCCTTTCTGCCAGCATTGCCCACACTCTTCGTTACCTCTCTGAGACATCCCCTGGGAGCGACAAGCTGCTCAGAGGTTACTGGGCTGAGACAGGGCGTGCAGGATGGAGCCAGAGTCCCAGGCAGGCGGCTCGCTGCTGGTGGCACGCCGTGTCTCAGTTTCCCCATCTGCAGGCTGGCAGCAGGAGCTCGTCCTCGCCTGGCTGTGAGTGTCCCAGAGCACAGCGTGGCCCCTCGCAGGGGCTCCATGGGGCCTCCCTGCTGCTGTGCACCATGCTGGGGTCTCAGGCTGCTGGGCAGAGGCCGCCCGTCCCTGTCCGGGAAGGCAAGCCGCCATGGGGAAACATAAGGCCACAATTGTGCGCTTGCCAACGGCAGGGATCACAGGGCTTGTGTTTCATAGATCTGTGGTGACGGTCCCAGCCCAGGGTCGGGGAGCCGAGGCCACACCCCCACTGCGGCTTGCAGCCTTTTCCCCCACTGTCAGGGAACCCTAGGGACAAGAAAATGAGGGATGGTCCTGGCGGTGGTGTGTGTGCTTGATGGAGAGATGGAGCCGGCTCTGGGGATGACTTCCCGGAGGCCACACGGGTGGACAGCCCAGCTGCCGTCAACCCCGCTTCCGCGTCCCAAGAAGGAGGTAGGAATCCTTGACAGGAAAACCTGAAAGATTGGTCCCTAAGGGACCATCCCGATAATCTGTTGGGGGGCCTCTAAACCCCAGAAAAGGCCACAGCCCTGGTGGAGGCCTCACCCTGTGGGCCCCAGGGGCCCTGTCAATCAGCGCTAAGGCAGGAGCAATGCAGACGGGTCAGGCCGCCTCTAAAGAAAGCCCCGCATTGTGTTTAAAGGGCAATCCCTGTGCATCTTGGGTTTCACGGGGAAGTCTGTGTGGCCACGCCGGCCCCTTCAGCATTTGTTGGGAGCTGGGTGAGACAGGCCTGAGGAACGGCCCTCTGGGGCATAGGTAGCACTCTGGTCATGCTGGGGGGGGGGGGCAGGAGGGGAAAGGGCACATTTTTATCCCATATTTGGTGATGCGGTGGGCATGAAGTCCTCCTTGTTCTCCCATTTGTCAGGATCTTAATGAGAAACCCCAGAAGGATTCAGAAATTCCCTTTCCCAAGGACAGGAAATAAACGGGAAAGTTTGAGGGAATTAGGGGAAAACCCACTGCAGGGAGAGACAGTAGTCTTTGTTATCTATGTGTGAGAGTGTGTGTGGGGGTGGGTGTGCGTAGTGTGAGTGTGTGAGTGTATATGGAGGGGTGGGGGTGTGAGGGGGTGTGTGTGAGTGTGAGTGTGGGGTGTGCGTGTGAGCATGAGTGTGTGAGAGTGTCACCTTGTGAGTGTGAGAGTGAGTTTGAATTTGTGTGTGAGTGCATCTCAGTGTGTGTGAGCAGTGAGTGGGTGTGTCACCGTGTGAATGTGTGAGCGTGCATGTGACCGCGTTAGAGAAAGGACGGAGACCACGTCCCCAGGAAGGGCCTCTGGCGCTCAGCCCCCCACTTTGAGGAGGCTCACGGGTGTGAGGCGCTGGGAGCCCCTCGAGACAAGGACTCATTCTTTGAAGTTCTCAGCTTTGAGTAAACAGTCTCTCTCTCCCGTCAGCCGTGGGGAGGCGAGAATAAGCCAACTGATTCAGACGAGCGTGAGTGCCGGTCAAACAATACGGACATAGGGAATAAACAGATTCTGCAGCACCGTAAATACGGTGATTTATGTCTTCCACACGCCGCGCGTGTCTGGGGTGGAGGAGGAGGAGGAGACAGGCTGAAGACAGAGGGGAAGCATCTGGCCTCCCAGTGAACTGGCTTCGCCGACCTTCATAGCTGCTTGGAACCCACAACGAGTCTGTCCGCGTGGGAGGGGCGCGTGTGGACCCGAACTGGCTGCTCGTTAGCGCTCGGAGAAGCCGGGCACGGTGGCTCCTGGGAAGTGGGAGATGTCCTGGAGCATGACGCTCTCAGCAAAGCCGTAGCCTCCCACCTGCTCCCCCGTGCAGACGAACTGGTCGTCACCATGAAGCATTTCTGCAAGGTGGCCGGCTTCGCATCCCAACACCTGTCTTGGGGAACAGGAGGTAACGGCGCTGGGCCAGCCACCTTCACGGGCCAGCTGACCTCAGACAGGTCCTGTCGCATCCCCAAACCTCAGGCTCCTAAGCTGGGAAGTGGGGATGCACTTTGCCATCCCACTCCTGCCGCCTGGCCCTGCTCTGTGCCCCACGCCGGGCTGCGTGCTGCATGCTGTGGCCGTGTCCACGAGCATGGACACAGCCTGGCCCCTCACACCGCGGGATGGGGACTCACGGTCTGCAGGAGTGGCCAGAGCCAGAGCAAACCCCGGGCACGGGAGGGCTGGAGGGTGCACGGCCCGCCTCCCAGCGCACCGCTGGGCTTCCTCGGCGTCCGTCGGGCCGATGGAGCGTGTGCACTCAGTGACCCCTCTGTGTCCACGAGTCCAGCTTTGCCTGCCGTCACTCGGCAGTCTCTCCGGGAATTCTGTCCTACATTGGCGACGCCTCCTTCTCTTTACCCGGCTGCGTACCACTCTGTGTATGGACGTCCCACCGTTTCTGTCACCAGGCTCCTGATGCTGGACATTGGGGCTGTTTCAATCCTTTGTTACCGTGAACAACGGTATACAAAATTCTTATCTTCATGCAGATGCTGGATTAGACCCATCAGATAAATTGCTAGAAGTGGAAATTACTGGCAAAGTGTGTTTAAGTGTTTGATAAATGCTGTCTGGATGCTTTTGAAAAGAGCTAGCCAGATTTACAGAGCCCGGTGCAGCTGTTCCGCTTGGCCCCTCACGTTGGCACCACGACCCGCCGCCCCGTGCCTAACTCTGCCCTGGCGTCTGCCCCCGACGACCCGCACGAACACACACTAACAACGTGTGAGGCCTGGCAGTATCGTCCCCACGGTGCCGTTCTGTCTCAGCAGCAGGAAGGGCAATGGCCAGGGAAGGGGATCCGGTCACCAGGCAGTGGGCTCTGGAGTTGCGGTTCCCCACTGAGCCCCTGCCTGCAGGCGGCACAGAGCCTGACCGGGGCAGAGCAGAGGCGGGGTGAGGGGAGGAGAAAGGGAGGCCATGGCTCTGGTTCTTTCCCTCCTACGCTTCTGGGGTCTTCAACGGCAGAAAAGAATGTGCCCTTGTCAGCATGAACCGAGAAGGTGGGAAGTCTGCTGAGACACAGGAGCACAGACTGAAAGACCCACTTGCTAGATGCTGTGGGGTCCCTGCAAGCTGCCTTTCGGGGCTTTCTGGCCCCCCAGCCCGGGGCCACCGACCGGCATCCACGGTCAGAGGGGTGGTCTCAGGCTCCAGAACAGCTGCACCAGGGTTTGCCCAATGCAGACTCGGGGTGGGGAGGTGGGCTCTCCTGGTAAGGCCTGGGGGTCCTGCCCCCACTGAGTGGAGGGGGACGTGGACATGGAACGGAGGTCTGGTCCCCACTGCACATGTTTCTGTGTGCGCCCTGAGGGCAAAGGCCAGAGCTCATCTTTTATTCAACTTGGTCCCTCTCAGCCCCAACTCATGGGGGTTCTTGCTCATTGATGTCTGCTGAGTAAAGGCAGGAAGGGAGGGAGGGAGGGAGGATAGGCCAGCGGACGGGACTCCACCATGGCTTTCCTCTTCCCTGGGGGCCTGACGCTGCTCTGGGGCAGTGTGGGGACACTTCAGATGGCAGAGAGTGTGAACCAAGGGGACGGCACAAGTCAGGCGGGGTTGGATGCAGAAGCTTGGCTAAAAACCGTATTTAATGTCAGTCAACAGAGTTGTCATTTGAACAGGAATTAAGTTCTAATGTTGGCACATAAACCCCCAATTAAGAACACTAGAGAAAAAATAAACCTCGAAAGCACAGTGACATCATCCACAGGGGCTGCGGGTCTGCGCTGGGGCGGCCGTACCTGGCCTGAGTGGGGGGGCCCGGACGCACGACGTGGCCGCGAGCGGGGCCTCCTGCGGCCTTCTCTGGCGCACGACACTCTCTCCGATGGGCGCCCGGGGGCTGGGCTCTGAGCTCATCTCCGTAAGATCCACGGAGTGACGCAGCGGCCAAAACGGCCCTCACCTTCCCAAATCCTTCTCTTCCCCGTCTCTCTCTGTCTCTCCTGTCACACACCTAGAATCGAGTTCACGTGAGGCTCGGGCGCGTGCGCCGTGTGCATAAAGTAATTTCCTGTTTGGGAACTTACTCCTGCTACCCGTACAGAGCATCAGTAGGATGTCACTTCTCAGCTCTGCCACGTGTGGCCACCGTGAAACACGGGGCTGGGGTGGGCACGCTGCTTGTAGTTTAAGAGAAGCCGAAGTAGATCATGGTTGGTGAAATCTCTCATTTTTGGAAATTTTAGCTCAAATTAGAAATGGAGATAAAACCCAACAAGTGTATGTGGCAGAAGCTGATGGGGGGTTCAGGGTGTGACCTCTGGGGGACAGGCTCTCCTGGGGAGGGTTTCGGTAGAAGTTCGTCCTTCGAGGGAGGGGCCGTGGCTCCCCGCAAACTGGGCCCAGAACTGGCCTCTTCCTTGCTCCATCTGCCACCTTCCCCTTTGACACAAAGGGCAGAGGACATCGGCCGCCAGATCTCCAGGTACGATGCATGGCCTCGGCCATTAGCGGCGGGGCACAAGAAGCCGTGGGGGCTAGGGGGCAGGCGGTCTGTGAACGGTAGTCCTCTTTCAGCCCGCCAGAGGGGACCACCCTAGTTTGGGATTTGAGCAGTCCCAGTGTGAGCCCGGACTCCTCTTGCACTTGCCGTGTCTTTATTTTCGGTAATGGGTATCCTCTGAAAGTTTGGACATCCCTTCTAGCTAACAAAAAACAGTGCCTCCGCTGAGCAGGACCTCCATGGAAGCAGGCCAGGGGCTTCCACCTGCCTGCCCTGGTGCAACCCATTTAGGGATCTAAACCCCAGCGCCCAAGGACTGGCACGTTCTTGGCCGTGCCTCGGTACTAAGCCCAATCTGGGAAGACCCACAATGCATAGCACAGTGGAATGGATAGACTTGGTATAGGTCAGAATGCAGCCTAACACAGCAACAAGAATGAGAGATCCACAACCAAACAGTGTGCTGAGCAAAATCAGCCAGACACGGGGAGTCCAGGCCATTTGAGTCCACGGGTAGAGAATCCAGAAGCAGCAAGCCCAGCCCCATGAGGCCTTCTCTCGTCCAGGCACTGGGGTACAGTCAGGGGCAGAACTGAACAGACACGTGCCCCAGGGGAGCGTGGGTGCTGGAGGGAGGTCAGACAATACTGAAAGTAAAGTGCACGGACACACGGGGAGAAAAGGAGAATGGGGGGCAGGCATGGGGAGTGTGGGGGTGCCATGTGCGTTGCAATAGGGTCACTGAGAGAAGGGTGTTCAAGACTTTGCCAGGGGTCACGACGTCCCTTATTCTTCTGCAGACCAGGGCTCAGCGGCCACCTCCCCGGGAGCCTCCGCAGCCTCTGCTTTGCGTGTGCTTTCTCTCCTGTTTTGAAAACTGTTTTTATCTTGTCATTAAAGAGACACAATTGGCCCGTCTGTGTCAACGCAGATACGAGCCCTCCCCTTAGATCCCATTTCAATGTTGGAGTCACAAACCAGGCTAAATTTTCAAAAGCAGAGTGTGTCTGGCCTGATAGCTGGCTCCACTTGCAACGGAAAAAGCCATAAATAAGCCCTGAGAGGCGATGATATCCCCCTGCTATCCAGGGGCGCGGCCGAGGTGGAGGCAGGGGGGTGCGCAGCCCCAGGTGGCACACGGCACATGGGTGGGTCCCAGCAGCAGCCGCAGGGCCGGGCTTGACCCAGAAGTGTGGCCCCTGCTGCAGACAGTGCCCTCCCCAGGCTCCGTGGACATCCCCACCCCGGGCAGATTATTTGGAATATGCATCGCCTGAAGTGTGTTGGACATTTTGTCGACATACAACACACATGTGGAAAAGAACACAGGTTTACCCCGCCCCCACGTGTGTCTGTGTGAGTTCCGCAAGGACAGGGGTCTGTTATGCTCACTGCTGTCTCCTCAGCACCTACAACAGTGCTGGGCACATAGTAGGTCCTCAGTAAATAATATTGAAGATGTGTGCTGATGGGTAGAAGGTGGAAATTGGGTTTCTCCCTCTGGCTTTGCTCTTTTCTATCTCCAAGCCACAATGGAGCTAGCATGACCCTTTAACATGCAACATGATTTTTGTCACTCGGCTCCTAAGACCATCCTGGCAACCCTCCCTGGTTTGCACGAGGCTTAGAATAGTGCCCCTGACCCAGTTCCTATGTCAAAGTCCTGACCCCCCCGCCCCGGTGTGATGGTGTTTGAAGAGGGACCCTTGAGAGGTAATTAGATCAGGGCATGAAGATAGGGCCTCTTGATAGGATCATGTCCCTGTAAGAGGAGGAAGAAAGACCAAGTGAGGACATGGGGGAGAAGGCAGTTGTCTACAAACCAGGAAGAGGGACCTCACCAGGAAGGAGATTGGCTGGCACTTTGATCTCATACTTCAGCCACCAGAAATGCAAGAAATACAAGTGTGTTTAAGCTGCCCAGTCTGTGGTGCTTTGTTATGGCAGCCTGAGCAGACATAAGACACACAATGAAGTCCAAACCCTTTAGCATGATATTCAAGGTCCCAGCTCCCTTTACCTGGAAGTTGCACCTGCCCCTCCAGTCCCTTCACGCTGGACCCTTCTGCATGTTCTTGGGTATGCACAGTTCCTTCCCTTCAGCTTTTGCCCATGTTGTTCCCTCTGCCTGGAATGCTTTTCCTCCACTGTCACCTGAACAGCTCCGTAATGGCTCAGTGTCCCTCTCACCTCCAAGAGATGCCTTTGCCGACCACCATCTCCTCCCACCACCCTTTCCCTGTGCCCCAAGCACATGTGATTGATTGCCCCTTCATGTCAGCCAGGACAGGCGAGCAACAAATTAACCCTGAAACCTCAGTGACTTCACACAATCAAGGTCTATTTCTCACTTGGGTTACATGTTCAAAAAAGTTCAGGGGGTCCCCTTTCCCCATCATCAGTTAGGGACCCAGGCTGGTGGAGGCTTCCCTTCTGGACACAGGTAGGGGTAGAGAGTGTCAAGAACTGACTCCTGCCCTTAACTGCCCCTGACCCAAGTGCCACAGGTCACTGCCCACAATCCATTGGCCAGACTAATCACTGGCCCCCAACCTAACTGGGATGGAGGTGGGAAAATGTATTAATCCCTCATGTGTGCTCAGGAAAAGGAAAATAAAACAGAATGGTCTCTGCCATACCCCATCGTAGAACATCAACATGACTTGTAATTGCCTATTTAGTGTCTTCTCATTCCCCTCCCCAACTGAAGTTCCTCTGGTCCCCAGATTTCCGTTTTCCCCCCAATTTTACCCTGGGCACCTAGCATAGTGCCTTCCTGAGGGCCGTGAGGGTTTGAGAAGAAGCCCCATGGCCTGCCCAGCCTGGTGCTCCGAGCAGGCCTCCTGCATTCCCAGCTGCAGCCCTGATTTCTCTGATGCCCTACAGTTGTGTGTGCTGACTTCACTGAGCCTTCTTCATCCACCTCCTCTCACTGTCTGCCAGCCATCAGAAGATGCTGAGCATCTATGGAAAATCCTCAGTGCACTGCATCTGTCTTGTCTGTTTTTCATTGTGTTTGTGCTGGCTTTTTTTTTTTTTTCTTTTTGGTCCAATAAACAAGGAAAAAGCAATGAAGTAAACAGTGTGAGGTTTAAAGGGTTTTCAACAAATGAACAATCCCTAACTGTGTTCTGTTTTGGGAATGTGAATCCTTAGTTTACACTGATAGCTGACTACACATTTGGATGACATTTGGATGACAGCCAGTTTTCCAGGGTGAATAAGCACCTCGAAAGGGACAAATATTTTTCACACTCTGTCAGTGAAATGGAGGCTCAAATATTTAAAAATAAATACATAGAAAGGGAAGAAAGAAAGAAAATAAAAGGCAAGGAGACCCTGCTGACCTTCATTTCCAGATGAGCTAAAAACAAGCTTTTGTAGTTCTCTTTACGGCTTCCAAAGAACAAAACCTTTTACTTTAACTCCTCTGCGCTACTACTCCCAGAACAAGCTTTTCTAAAATGTCTTTCTTGAGATCAGACAAGGGACTTCACTCTTTAGGGCTCAACTTCTTTATCTGTAAAATGGAGGTAATTACAGTTCCTCATTCACAGGGCAATTATGAGAACTCAAATGAGTTAATATATGCAAAAGGCTTGGGCTAGGGACTGGCACCTGTGGTTCCATGTAAGTGTTCGTTGTCACCATCATCACCACATCGTTCTCATCCCATCCTCACTGTCATCATCATGATCACCATCATTACCACTATCATTACCACCATCATTGCCATCACCACCATCATCATCAAAAGCATGATCACCATGATTAATATCATCACCACCAACATCATCACCATCATCATCACAACCACCACCACGACCATCACCATCATCGTCATCATCACCACCATCACCATCATCATCATAATCGTGATCAGTGTCATCATTACCATCGCCATCATCACCATCACCACCATCACCACCATCACCATCATCATCATAATCATGATCACCATGA